>NW_020956153.1:0-144401 GCF_003031625.1 Empidonax traillii | reverse complement strand
ATATTTTCTCCCTTTATAAATAAAGGTTCATGTTTAAAATAGTTATGATGGTTTTTCTGGACAAAACCTGACAATATCAGCAGTAGTTGTTGTTAAGCAGAAAATGATATGCAAGGGGCATATAGTTAGCAACAAATGTTTTCTCAAATTTCTTTTAGAGTTTGTTACAGGAACCAGTTCTAAAATTAAGTGTTTAAACTTGCATTTAATGTCTTTTACCTGACTGACCTTTCTGTCTTGTAAGTAACCCCTGCTCCACTGGAGTCAGGGAGTCACTGAAGTCAGCTTACACATTCATTCTCAAATGTCTTCTGCCATTTTACAAGGAAAATGGCATTGCAGTGCGCTTAAGAAATATTCCTTTTGTTCATTGAGAACTTTGAAAACTGGTAATTAGATGTAGGATGATCTCTTTAACCCTATATTTACAAATATAAATTGAGATTGCCCATCTCAATTGAGATGTTGCAGTGCTTAAAGAAATGGAGTATGAACTCATCTAGATTCTTACATTAAGCTAAAGACTCCTTATTTTCCTTCTGTACTAAAGGAAAAAAATAGTTGAAAGGGTTTGCTTAATGATGTTATGTTTTTAAAATAAGCTTTATGAAATTTTTTAAGCTCAGGATTCTTCAGAAACTAAGCCAAATAATTCGTTGTGTTGGAGGTGTTTTGATACAACCCATTGCTTATCGTAGTAAATAAAGAGTTTACAGGCATCCTGTAGGACATTTATAATCAGACTGCAGGTGCTGATTGAATCTGCAGGGCTTACTTGTGATAGGTCCCATAAAGCACAATATTTTTCTTCTGTCAGTGTGTAAGTACAGAAATATTTCTAGAAAGGGAAATTAGGCATTCAGGGTTTTTTTATATGCACATTTAAAACACCTATTACACTGTGGCAAAAATAGATTAAAATTAATTTATTTTGAGAGATTTAGCTGTAATATCGCCCTGTGCAATTTAATTTGGTATTTGTTTCAAGAAGTAACTACTTAAAACTTTGCTGGTTAGAATTTTTATATAAATTGCAGAAGGCTGGCTTTACTTTAACTTTGTAGCTTCTGGTGCTAAATTGAATAGATAAGCTTTAGACAGGAAATTTTACCTATAATGAATATCCTATATTTTCCCCTAAATACAATTATATCTTCCAAGTCACTGATTGAAATTTGGGATTTTTTCCTCCTTCTATGCAAAACAAAACCAGAGCTATTTTTCCTTTAGAGATTTTAGAAAAAGTGGAAGATTCTGAATATTTCCAGTTATGTTGCCCCTAAAGTCATACCTACAGGAACAGGACTGATATAATCCTCAGTGAAGCACAGGTACACAGTGACATGTTTCAAAACACGTAGTGACTGATAAGGGCTATACACACCGTCTTAAACCAACATCTAAAGTTATGGGTGGTATTATTCCTCAAATGCAGTGTTTCATTGGTGGTTGCAGGAAAGAGTTTTCTTTAGGTGCATTTTACTATATGTAGGCATAAGAGAAATACAACTGTGAATATTTTTTTTTTCATGAAGAGAATTCAGAAAAAGTGTTTTCAGAGTGTTTTTCTTTTTTTTTTTCCTTTTTTTTTTTTTTTTTTTTTTTTTTTTTTTTTTTTTTTTTTTTTTTCCCTGCTGGTAATCCGAGTGATCAAGTCCAGTCTAATAGCAATTCTGACATTCAACTTTTATTTCCTCTATGCATCACTTGTTTCATTAAGCATGAGATATGTTCATCCTGCAAAGTTATATCAACCCTCAGGCAAAACTTTGATGTTCTTATTTTGACACAGAGGTTGTATTAGCTATTTTAAGAAAATGATGATTTGAAAAGTTGAACCTTACCATTTCCTCCATGCCATGTTTTAATCAGTGGACAAATCAGTGGTGTATATTGTCTTCTTTTCAACCTTCAAATACTAGCAGAAGAGTGACCTTAGGCAGGTAGATATGTTAGAAGTCTGAGTATCATTCTAGATGTTGCAGGAGTTTTTTATACCATACACTGTAAATTTACAGCCATCAGCTTATCAACAGTTTGTCATAATAACTGTAAAACTGTGAAATCAGTTCTTTGTTCTGTGCTCAGAGGTACAGCTTTGATCTCAGAACAATCCAACTGCATACTTGACTAGCTGAGTTGTATAGGGATGCTGTTATTTGTGTATGAAAAAATAATGTGTTGACAGCTAGAGAAGACATTGTTTGGAAATGGTTGTTTAGTGTAGTCATGTATGTTTAATTTATGTTTAATTTATTTCTATTTTATTTAGTCAGAAAATGTGGTGGAACTGAACTAATTCAAAATTCCCTATGATCAGCCATATTTATAGTATATACATACACAGATATATTTACTGGATATGGATATATAGATATACTGAAAATGATATTAAATATATAATCTATTGAACAATATAATCTATAATAAACTACATGTTAGATTGACAATAAAATATATTTTTTCTTCCAAGTGTGTTTTTTTCTGCCTAGGCATGAGTAGGAAAAGACAGTTAGGGCTCCTAATAATATTCTGGCACTTTAAGATTATCACTGACGTCTTACAAATATATACTTGGTGAATGTAGAGTGATTGTAGCCTCCATTTAGCTTTTTGCAAACTGCTTCACTCTCTTTCAAAGACAAGTTGTAAACCAGCTTGTTGGGCATGAAAGGCTCTCTGCAACAAAACTCACTTCCAGCAAAGTGCTTCAGAGTTGCCTCAGTTTCCCCACGTTTTAAAATACACTGAAGTGTGCATGAGATTCCTTAGGTATCACTTTTTTTGTCCAGACCTTGATCATTACAAACAACTATTCTGTGTCTGAGTTCCTGCAGTTATTGCTTGACTACTGCCTTGGGGAGAACCTGGAAAACTGGGTCATTGTCTTTTGCACCGAGGTGATGAAGGTTTCTTCATAAATTTGTAGAGTAGTAAGTCAAGCCAATGACCATTCAAAAAACATCATGTTGCTTTTAACTGGAACAACTCTTTCCTGCATCTGAGACCAACTGCATAAGGAGGGAGCTCACCTGTTCTTCTAACTCTCAGATAAATTTTTGTTCCAAATATTTTGAAATTTTGTTTACACACATTCCACATTATCTTTTTTCCTTATTGTTATAACAGTGCAAGAATATATCCATAGGCATTTTAACTGCTTGTATAATCTGTTATTTCAGCAGGATCATTGTGCAAGTATGTTTGTTGGGTGTTAAACTTACAAGTTAACTTTTCCTATATTTCTTCAGCAAGATATGTTTTCAGGAGAAAAAAATTAAATCCTATTGTCCTATATAGAATTATTTAGAAAAAATATTAAAATGAGGCTTGTTTTCATAAAAATAAGTTGTTATGATGTGGGGAAATATTTATTTCCATTAACACAGGTAACAGAAAACCAAAATAGACCTTGATGACAAAAATTAAAAGAGTACAATTTTTTGTCCATGGTAAAATTAAATGGGGCAAAAATAAAACACTGATTTTTTTCTTTGACTTTATAAATCTGGTCAGAAGTATAAACACAACCTATCATTGAATATTTCTTGCATATACTTTATTACAGTTTTTCCTTTTCTTTTTTTTTCTTTCTTTCTTTTTTTTTTTTTTCTTTTCAGCCAGATGTACTGTAGTTTCTCCAAAGACAGCGAGTAATAATTGTTTCATGTCGTAAAATTCTGGAAGCTGAGAAGCAACACTAAATTAAAAGAAGATAAATATTGAAGACTAAGTAGGAAAAGATTAGGAAAACAGTTTTCTTCATTACTTCATCTGGAAATGGTTGAAAGACAAGTTTCCATGAACGCTAATATTTTATTGTTCACAGAATGGTTCTACGTTTGGAGTCAGGAGTTCAAAATAGGGCACAGAATTGCACAGACTTCATAGATCTGGTCTTTTGTCAGTGCCTTAATGAAAAAGCAAATACATTGTGACTGAGGGAGTAAATAAAACCCCCCAAAATATAGCTTGGAAGACTTCAAAATATATTATTTTGCACTATTTTGAAGCTCAGAAGTCGGCATTTCCCCCAGTGTTTGGTTCTTCAGATTTTAGAAACTGGCAAAGTGTAATTTGGTAACTAATTAATTCTCTCTTTCTGCTCAAGTCTAAACACTTTCAGTCTAAACACTGAAATGGAAATCATGAATTATGAACTTCATTCATCTTTTATCACACAACACAGCTCTCTGGACGGATTCCATAGTTTTTTTCTGGCAAGTCCCTGCTCAGGACCTTTGCTTAATGAGGTCTGTGTAATACTTTAGGCATAGGGAAACTGTTTTTCCTGTGGTCTTGATTCAGGAAAATCTTCAACTGAAATAAATGAAAAAAATTATTTGAAGAAGTTTACAAGGCAAAGTCATAAGCGGTAAAAGGTTTTTACTTGAAGGCTTGTGGGGACTGATAAATTAAAGTGTTTATCTTGGTTGAGTATTGGTTTGTTTTCATGGTTATATCTGGGAGAATAATGGGGCCTATCTGCAACACTCACTCAGAGCTGTTGACCTGAAGGTCATAGAATATTTTTCTTTGGAATTCTGCTTCTCCATCAACCACTCACTAACATTAATGTAAGCAGATGTAGTCCAAAGCATCAAAGGAGTTACCTTATGTATTCATTTCTTATATGTCAGTTCTTATATTCATGAAAAACTAAAGGGACACAGGAATTAATACCAATATTTCTAAAATACAGATGCAACAACAACAACGACAACAAAGTTTCTTTTATCTAAAACTACATTCATATTGGACTAAAATTATTGAAATATCTACTGAGTAGTCTAGGTTGTCCCATTTTCCCACTGTTTTCCCTGTACATAAGTGTAGCTCAAACATCTTTGCTACAGAAATTTGCAGTTACACTTATCTTTTGAGTTTACCAGTGTCAAGATATTTTTTCCAAAATAGAAGAGCTAAAATTAAAAAGATTGGTGACACTGTTCCCTAAGTTGAAACTGAAAAATGAGATAAATTTATGGTCAAATTTTCTGCTTGTGTTGAAGACATTATTAACAAGACAAAGTGGTGCCTAGCCAAAGATAGTGGAGCCTTTGTTAAAAGCATGTAATTTTTTGCTTTAGTTAAGGAATGCGTTGTATATCGATACCACAATTAAAACATTAATGACAATTCCTCCCTTCCCATTTCTGGCAATCAAGAATATGGTGGGAATGTCATCTGAAAAAAATTATTAAATGCTTTAATGGGAAAATCCAGAAACTTGAATATGTCTATCAGTAGAGTCAAGGTATTAAAAATTAGTAATTATCAGGGTGTTTTAAATCATCACTTATCTATGAATAAATTAAGAAATCAGTCATCATGAGATAGTGCTAAATCAAGGTTACCTTAAATAATTTAGAGTCATTAAGTAGAGAAAAACACTGATGAGTATCTCCAAGGAAGACATCATTAACTGCGGATAACTAATGTGTCTATGGGAATGAAAGCTGACATCCACTTACATTACATTAGTAAAGGAAGTTTTGCCTGTAGCTACAATTGTCCTTTATCAGTATGCCCTCAGGAAGAAGCATCTTTGAGCAGGCAGCCTACCTCTGATCTTGCAGTTGTTCAGTTCCTTGCTAAAAGGTATAGAGATACTGTGCAATTAACAACCCACCAATTTACAGAAATAGTGTTTCTGTGTAAGTAATATCTAATGTCAATATGATAAATTTCCAATGTTGTTGAACTGCAGATATGCTTGCATGTTAAGGATTCTGTTATGAGCATTATAGCTAAACTAATTCCTTTTCAAAGTGCAAATTATATAAATTGAATGTACATGTATCATTGCAGGTGGAGTGATAAAAAGCCTCTTCAAAGATAGAAGTGATGATACATTTTGTCATTCAGACTTTTGGGTAATGAAATTGAGGGGAAAAGGGGAAAATTTTATCAACTCAGCAGTACCTGAGGTCTACATTTCCTTGCACCTGGATAGTAGCTCATTTTGTTGCTGGCTAGAGGTACAACCATAGACCTAGATTTAAAACAAAATTAATTTCATACAAGATGCTTGAATTATGGGGTACTTTACTTTAGAGAAACTTTTTATGTCTCTAAATCAGGAGTTAGTTACCAACATGAGTAATGTCTAAGGGACAAACTTCTAATACAGTTACTTGAAATGCTTGGACACACTTTGTAAGCAACAAGATATAAACACCTGCTGGTTTAAGTGATTACACACGACAGTGTGTGAACATTTCTGTGACTGTCTCCTGACAGTTTTGAAAATCCAGTCACAAATCTTTTGATTGGAGTAGATTATTACATAAAAGTAAGTAATTTCAGAAAAAGTAGGCCACGTGCCTATCTTTATGTTTATAGCTAAATTGAAAAGATGGCTACATTTATACCTGACAGATTTTATGAGCTTCTATCATGTTGCTATTTTATTTTAAAGTGTTTGGGAGGAAAAAAAGCTAGAAAGAAATATAATTTTGAATATCCAGATCTTCAGAGCTCCATATCATTAAGAAGGTTTACTAGCCAACATATATGCCTATGAAATATGAAGTTTTGCTTCAGGAAGCAGTCTTTAAGAATGCACATAAAAAGCTGAAGTGCTCAGGCAGGGATACAGAGATGCATCAAGACTGAGGCAGTGTGTCTCCAGGGCACTAGGAGTAATACATGTCCTCTGGTTACATCTGTGCCAAATATCCAGCATCTGCCCCCACATGACAGCAATCCCTTTGCAATAACTTTGTGCCTTCCTCACACATTAAATAGTCATTAGATGAAGTTCCTAAAAAAGCATGAGATGGAGTATAGCAATAATCTATGACAGATTTTCATTTTATCTTTTATGCTTCTAGGGTTTAATTTAATCTTTAGACATGAGTAACTCAAAGATTATCCCATAATTGCCCAATATCAGTTGAGTAGCTCTGTGTAGTCTCTTAAAGCAGCTGGGTTTCTAAAAGGTTTGACTCTGCTTTTGACTAATATATGTGCCAGCATGAAGCCACCAAATGGATTTAATTTCCTGTTCATTTTCATAGAATTACACAAATTAAAATAATGTTAAAGGGAAAGAAACAAGAGGAAAAGACTTTTACATATTTCTCTAACATATGTGCTTGCATAGAATCATAAAATTATTTAGGTTGGAAGAACTTTTAAGATCATCGAGGTCAATGATCTCCCTTTCAGGAGAAGCCTTATTATTCTGTGAAACTAAAAAGAGGTTCTAGTGAGGTGGGAGTTTGTCTCTTCTCCCAGGTAACAAGGGATGGAACAAAAGGAAATAGCCTCAAGTTGCACCAGTGGAGGTTTAGATTGGATATTAGGAAAAAATTACTTGTCAAAAGGATTTTCTAGCAATCTAGAACAGATTGCCCAGGAAAGTAGTGGGAATCTCTGTCCTAGAATGTAATTAAAGGACATATAGATGTGGTACTTAGGGACGTGGTGTAGTGGTGGACTTGCAGTGTTAGGTTAATGGTTAGACACTATGCTCTTAAAAGTATTTTTCAAACTAAAGGATTCTACGATTCCATGAACATAGAAAGAAATATCTCACTGGGACTTACCTTTACTGAGAATGGCCAAAATTAACAATATTCATGTTCTCACACCCTTGTGTAACAGTGACACTTTTCTGAGGAGAGGTGGAGTAAACCCTCAGAAACTAAATGATGCCTACCTTCCTTCTGCTGTTTGAGTGTGTCAAAGACTCTGTGTCAAGAGACTCTGTCTAGATTTTTGAGACTGTCTACTCCCCTCAGGAAGAAAGACAGAGGAAGGGAGATCAGTATGTCATCAGAGAGAACTTCTGATCAGCTGGAGTGGCAACAGGTGTAGCAGGCAGTGACCATGTTCAGTGCATCTGCCTTATCACCTTCCTAGAATAACAGTTCCGCCTACAAACAGGTAGCTGTTTTCAGACCAGCATAGGTTTGTATATCTAAGACAAATGATACTAAATCAGAAGAGTTAAAACTAAACAAGTTGTTAGAAGTTTTGATGACATGTTAAGCTTAGCTGTTTTTAAAATCTGAGCATAATTTCTCCAGTTGTCATTTAATGAAAAATAAAAGGATTGCAAAGTGGTTGCACTGCTGTAGGCTATTTAAAACCATGACTTTGTCAGTAGAATTACTTTGTTTTACCCTTGTCATCGTAGCTTGAATTTAAATTACATTTTAGTTGCTATTGCTCTAGATTAAACTTTTTGCTTTCTTGTTTGGAATTTTTTAGTTTGAAGGAAAAAAGTTAAATTCCTGCTTACCCCTTCTTTAATGAAATAGATGTGATTTTTTTTTTAGGTTTCTTTAAATTAGGCTTAGTATCCAGACTGTGGCTCTGTGGTCTGTCTGGTGGGTAGTACAGAACCAAATCCTTTCAATAAATGTTCAGGTAAATTATGGAGCGTAAAGCAAGCTCATAACTAAATTGTGACGTACAAGTGCTGCACCTGGGTTGGGGCAGTATCAGTACAGGCTGGGGAGCTGAACTGGTTGGGAGCAGCCCTGATGAGAAGGACTTGGGGCTCTGTTGGATGAGAGGCTGAACGTGAGCCAGCAATGTGCTCTTGCAGCCCAGAAAGTCAATTGTATCCTGGGCTGCATCAAAAGCAGTGTGAGTAGCAGGCTGAGAGGGGGCATTCTGCCCCTCTGTTCTGCTCAGAACTGCATCTGGTTCTAGTTTCCCCAGCACTGGAAGGACATAGACCTGTTGGAGTGAGTCCAAAGGAGGACCACGAAGCTGATTAGAGGGATGAAGCACCTCTCCCATGAGGAAAGGGTGAGATAATTGGGATTGTTCAGCCTGGAGAAGAGGAGGTTTTGGGGCAACCTGATTGCAGCCTTCCAGTACCTGAAGGGAGCCTACAAGAAAGATGGAGAAGGACTTTTTACAAGGACATGTGTATATATGGCTTCAAACTGAAATAGGATCAGTTCAGATTAAATGTTAGGAAGAAATTCTTCACTGTGAGCATGGTGAGGTGCTGGAACAGGTTTTCCAGAGAAGCTGTGGATGCCCTGTCCCTGGAAATGTTCAAGACCAGGTTGGACGGGGCTTTGAACAACCTGGTTTAATGGAAGGTGTTTCTGCCCATGGCAATAGGGTTGGAACTATATGACCTTTAAGTTCCTTTCCAACCTAAGCCATTCTATGTTTCTCTGAAAATCCACATGTATTTACTCCTTGTCAGTTATTACAATATTATGTAGGATTGGATTAATACTTAAATATAACTGGAATATACCAAGGAAGAGAGAAATTCAGACTTTGAGTGGAAACTAGACAAGTTCAGAGTAAATGGCAGTGCAATAACTTGAGTCATCCATTTGAAACAAGGAGCTACTTCCAGGATGAAAGAAAATAATTGCTTTGTTTTTATAGTAACTGTAGGATTTCTACTAGAGAGGATCTTAGCTCCCTTACTGGTCACTATTGGAGCAGTCTGAATGGTCTGACCCAGTGTGTTTACAACCTTTTAGGCTGCTAGACCTGAGATTTTCTAACATGTTGAATTAGGAGATTCATTCTGTTACCTAGCTCACATTTATCTACCCATTTGTCTGTGCTTTTACAGTATTTTCACCCTGGTTAATTTTAGGCCATGCTTACTTGGGCTTCCTATGCTATGAAGAAACGTATTTACTGAAAAGTAATTTAACAACAATTCATTACTTGGGTAAAATTCTTGGATTCACTACTGGAATAAATCCTTGTGGTTCATAAGCAAATTTCTTATTGAGCATGTTCACGCTGTGGGGTAAATATGCTGTGACCCCTCTTTGACAGTAAAACATTACTTGTTGGAATTTAATTTCAAGCGTTTCAAAGCATAAATCCTAGGAAACAGAATAGGTTTATGTTAAATACATAGCACAGTCTATAACATTCACTAACATTTAGTTCCTAAAAATTTATTACAGTCATACTGTAATGATAGGTGGGAAAGGGGGACCTTAGGGGGACTAAAGTGAGCCAGTATGACTTGAGAGAAATTGCAGAATTACAGGGTTACATAATTAAAAGAAGACTTCAAAAAGCTGAATTTATGTCCACATGAAGAAAGCAGAAAATATCAGGAACCATTACAGATTAAATGCAAATATTCAAAGCATGCCATAAAAAGTTTGAGGTGTCCCTTATTAAAAGCATTAAAAATTAGTAATAAACTCCTTTTAGACATGCAGCAGAGCATGATGTTTTTAAGAAGGCTTATAGGTACCAAACGAGAGGAAGATAAGGGTATAATAGAACAAGTAGGTATTTTTTTTTCCATTTGTGACTGATCTTGAGTTTGCTGGAGCTTCTCCGCAGGGGTGGTGTGCCTCAAACATAGAGCACACGTACAACAAATAATTACAGAGCAAATTGGCAATAAGAACAAGACCAAACTGGCAGGCTGAGGTGGTGCCCACTTCAGAATTCTACAGGATATCATGGTAGTCAGACCACTCATTCTGCTGCTCAATCTCTTAACTGTTCTTCAATACCAAAAAACTTGAAATTGTGCTATGTGGTACTAATTTTTAAGCAGAATTCCAGAGCTCTGGAGGAAAGTGAAAAAATCTAGGGATGCTCTGACTGATTAAATGACAAGCAAAAATCATTGCAGATATGACCTAGAATATGAATAGAAATATATATGCTCAAAGGATGCAGATGCTTTTCTATGTGACTTGGGAAAAACAGTCATGCAATTTCTAAATTCAAAATGAAGTACTAAATGTACTTTTAAGACTTGCTCTCCTAATGAAGGAATCTTTCAGTCCTGCATATAATTTCATCATGAGAATATTTATGTGACACTCAGATATTTTACAGATGGTGAGGTATGACATATCTATAAAAACAAAATTATATTTTCTATAAGAAGCCCTATTACATCACTTCTCTACTTCCTGTACCATTCATATTCATTACTGAACATCTGTCTTTAATGAAGAATTGAAATATGCTTTGTATATAAAAATATGTAAAATATGTGCACATACAGACATGGAAAGAGTAGAACTATTTCTGCAGTGATTGCACTGCAGTTGTTCAAATAAATCCATGTTTTCTTTCCCTTGTGAGTTTCTTGGTTTCTGTTTTCGTGGAGCTGACTATGTAAGCATTAGCACATTTGTGGCTCACCAAACGATTTTCTTTAAAAGAGCCTGAAGTACCTATTGTTCTAATAGTGTCCACACTGGTATTTTAAGATTCACTGACTTTATGATGTGACAAGGTGGCTTATCCAGTAGCTGTAGTAGGTGAGGGCAACTGAAATATTTTCCATCCTTCACAGGTTTCCTCCAAATGATCATTTAGGAAGTTCTGCTAAAGGGGAGGTTAAAAAAGATAAGAAAGCTCTCCATATAATTAAGAAGGAAACTAAAGAGGAAGTAACACAGTTCTTATCCTGGCCTCATGCTGTGGTTAATCATTTATATTATTCCAAAATCTGGAAACCTCAGCTAGAAAATATGCCTTGTACTAAGCACAGGTTCCAAGCTGCATAAATGATATTTCTTTTCCAACAGAGGTCCCAAACTGCATAAATGATATTTCTTTCTCTGAAAACTCTTCAGTATACATATGGTGAGAGTTTAATCAAGCATCCTGGTTTGGGTTAATGCAGATATTTGGGGCGATGTTAAGTGACCTCAATTTAACATTAAAGCTCAGCATAACTTTATGCTGCATACTAACTCAATCCTTGGACTTCCCTCTTTTACGTAATATTTCATAACGGAGTGTACGTAATCATTTACTGAATATTTGTTTATAAAACAAAGTTAAGTAACAAGATGTCATTCTTAAATCAGTTTTTACCTTACACAAATAAGTAATTATGTAACAGCAGAAACCTCTTTTAATCTAGCTGGTCTGGAATGCAATAGCTTAAAAGGTCCAATCTGTGCGTTCTTGATCACTTTTTAAAATAAAGGGAGAAATAAATATAATTACCTTCTAGAACTGTTTTTATTTTTCAACCTACCTCTCAAATGCTTGTATTAGTTCTTATACATGTGAATATAAACAATATCACATGCAAGATAACATACTAATTGAAAAGTCTTGATCTATGAAGTATGTTTTCTAAACTGCGAAGTGCTTCACAGAATCACAGAATCATTTAGGTTGGAAAAGACCTCTGAGATCATCAAATCCAACCTTTGACTGATCACCACCTTGTCAACTAGACCATGACACTAAGTGGTCACGTCTAGTTTTTTCATGAACACTTCCAGGGATGGTGACTCAATCACCTCCATAGGCAGTCCATTCCAATGCTTAACAATCCTCTCCATGAAGAAATTCCTGCTGCTGTCCAGTCTGAACCTCCCCTGGCACAACTTGAGGCTTTGTCCTCTTTTCCTGTCACTAGTTGCCTGGGAGACCCACCTCTATCATACTACAGCCTCCTTTCAAGCAGTTGTAGAGAGTGATAAGGTTCCACCTTGTATTTCACAGATTTATGTTCATCTCTTATTTCTTTAAACTTGATGTCATTTGAAAAAAAAAGTCAAAATTTATGATCAAATTTATGCATGTACTTAGCCTAGCCTGAGCAGACCGCCAGCTTACATTTAATAGTTTATAGTAATAGTGCTTAATGTAGCAAATGTCAACTGAATGCAACAAAAGTAGTGAGGGTTCCCTGACTTTTCCGGAAGGTCATACAGCAAGAGAAAGATCAGCTACTATTTCCAGGAAGAAAATTCTCAACCTCATAAATTTACCATATGTTCTAATCAGGTTGTTCTCTACTTGTAGAGTCTGATATGTTAAATAAACCAGGGCTGAAATGCTAAAATATTTGTTTTGAACACAGAATTTTTTTATTTAAACAAAGAAGTAATTAAGTAACACCTTAACACACTGGAGCTTTATTAGGGGGCAACTATATTGTATTCATGCAGATAATTCATACTATGATAATCAGGAACAAGGCTGAAGAATAAAATTATGACAGTTATGGTCATTGCATTGATTATTTTATTTGTTGCTTATAATCACTGATCTAAACGAAATTTAGTAAAAGTCTTTGTCTACCTGATCCATCGATTTCTCTGGGATGTTAAACTTAGCTGGTTAGGCTGTAATAATACACAGCTTGCCTTTAAATACTGGTGTGAGTTTAATATGCAAATGTATTGTCAGCAAGATGTTGAGTGGACCTCACTGTCTTTAAAGTCTTGTTCTTTAAAGTGAAAGAAGAAGAGCAAGGAACATTCTGGATGGCATCATGTTTGTCCATATAGTTTGCAAATTTTGTCTGGAATTACAGCCAGAAACACCTTTCAGAATATTGCTGTTCTGAATAATTTTCTAAAAAACCAATCTACAAGAGATAAGTGACGCCTTATGTTTTTGTGGAATTATGACTTATTGAGGTTTGGATTTGTTTTCTTCTGGTAAGTACTTTAATTACTAAGGCTTACTGTGATGTCTGCTTTGGTTTTTACTTTTGATCTGATGTGGTTTAAGGGTAGCGTAGATGGAAATATCACTGCGAAAATGTAATCCACAAACATAAACTGCAACTGTAACTCAGATATGCTGCAACTCTCTGAATTTCAAAGCCAAGAGGCAAAGTATTTTTAAATAAGTGTATTTATATGAAATAGCAAATTTCAAATATAACAGGTCTGTTATAGGCTACAAGAAGCACACTTGAGCTTAAAGAAAGGTCAGGAATTTTACTTGTTGCTGTGGTGAGATTTTTTTTCAGCAGTTGTTTGATGAATACTCTTTCCACGTCTCAAATATTTTGGCATATTATTTACTAATAACTTATTTTCTCTCTAAAATTAGTCTGAATTAGAGCCAAACTCACTGTCTTGCTATATAGAATAATACAAAGGAGTAATTTCACTCTGAATTTATTGACTAAAATCCTATCTTCACAGGGACCTAGTACTTATTAATATTACTTATGTTCCAAGTTCCAGTATTGTGAGGTATCCTTCAAATTCTGTCCGTAAAGAAAAAATCTGAATTTAAACTGAATTTAAAATCTGAAATTAACTTTCCTTTAATTTCATTTTTGATTGAAGAAATTACTCAAAATTAGATTCAAAGGAGACTCTGGGAAAAAAAACCCAAAGCCAACATAAAATACTAATAAAATGTGAATGAGGAACTGAGGGAAAAGCCCAGTGCTTTAATATGACATGCACTAGGATTATAACAAGTTTTTGAACTGTCTAATGATAGTTGCTTTATTCTCAAAACAGCAAGTGTTTCACCAATTCCATGTTGAACATCTTCCTTTGTGTTTCTATACATTTAAGGTTAAATTGGCTTTCCCAAGAAACACGCTCTAAAAATGGTGTCAAGGAATACTTATGATTTTATGGTAGACAATTAATAGTCAATAGTAAAATAAAATTTTGACCTCTCTCATTAAGTGTTTGTTTTGGTTTCATCTATTGCTGAGTGTCTAATAAAATAAGAGCGGCTTAATTCCATTTCCTCCTGCTGGAGATGAATGTATTAGAGTGGACCATTAATCAGAACACAAGGATTACAAAGAGTCTTCAATGAAGAGGACCCGTTGCTTTTATTAAATGCACCTTTATGACTGTGGACAAATACGCTGGGTTTGAGAGATAACAACTTAGGAAGAAAAGGCAGCAGCAAGATATATAGGCTGTGCAAAGCACCGGGAGATGTTAGAAGAGACACAACTGCCCAATGAGCTGGAGAGTGTCTTGAGCAGCTGGAGAACTTGCTCAATTGGAAAATGAGCCAAACCAAACTTCACAGCTCCTCAACAAACTCTGCATGTCTCATTACTGAAGCTGGTATTTCAGTCTACATCAGATAATGTGAAAAGATCTTCACGCAAAGCAGCAGATGCCTGGAATTGCGATGTCAGAAAACTGGTCAAAATAGCCCTAAATATGTAAATCCTAATTTAAGTTATTCAACATAGTTTAAGAGCAGTCCCACTGAATACATCTGTTAGCACAATTTCATGCAATCGTGATCCAAGTATTTGTGACCTTGTCTGCTTGTAAAGGCAATGTGCAAAAACCTATGTATTTACAAAACACGTAGAAAATCTTCTGTACTCTACTCATGCAAAAATTGTAGGAAAAAAAAAAAGAATTTTCTATGAAACCACACAAAGTCACAAATTCAGAGATATTTAGACATCTACCAAGATTCTTGCCTTTGGAGTTATGATCCAAATTTGAACATTTTCCTACGGAGCCAACTATTCTATGAAATCCTATAAGGTAAGTGTAATGAGAAATCAAGGTAGAAAGGGAGCACAGAATCAGCATTATGTTTGTAGTTGTCCATCGCATATTAAAATGCCTGTCATATGGATGAGATCTTTTCATGAGATCATGAGTCTGTTCTCAAACTCTACTGACATTCTTTACATTAACTTTAGTAAGGTAGATGGCTTATAAAAATTAGAGACTGGCAAATTTTACTGGTGTGGGAGAGAGAAGAAGCAGCTGCATTTTGCAGAAGAACCTGAAGAGTCAGGAAAGTCTGAAGCTGTAAAAAGAATAAATGGAGTGGGAGAGGGAAAGGAGGATAGTCTAGACAGGGCCTAGATAGAAATGGAAATGTTCATTTGACAGAGAAAACTTCTCAGTTACATAAGAATATGATTTTTATGGAACAAGACAAGGTCATTGGGAAAAATTGACTCTGATGCCCTCTGCATACCCCTTGGCTGGTCAGAGACTTACTAAGAAGGTCTGTGGAAGGTTATTTTGCCTGTGATTAAAATTTTAACAATCAGTTCAAGAGTCCGTGGAGGGATTAACCCCAATTTTCAGTGCATAAGCTGTCAAAAACAGAACAGTGCAGAGTGATAGAAATTCTTCATAGTACTAGATTTGACACAAAAAGCTAGTTTATGCAGTTTAGTTTTTTTCCATTTCTGTGTATTTTAAATGCAAAAAGGAACACCAGAATGAAATAAATACCTAAAGATGATGGATAATGAATACCTAAAGATGATGACTACTTGAGAGAGTGCACCAATAATATTCTATAAATCAAAAATTTAATAGTTTAAAAACTTTTCCTTGCAATAGGTGCAATTTTGTTTTGTTAGGAAGAAATATTGCGCTCCATTCAGAAAATGACCTTTGTTTTGACAAGTTCTTTAAAAAAAAAAAAAATTCTAAACTCCTTCAGAATTTTACACCTGGTAATACTCCTACCAACTCTATCCTGACAATACTTATGCCATATAAACTAATTAATTTCCTCCTTTCTTGTTTTTTTCCTAGAGCTGTCTTTGGACTTACAAAGCATATAGAATCATGGAATCATTAAGGATGGAAAAGATCTCTAAGATCATTAAGTCCAACCATTAACCTAACAATGACACACCCACCAATAAACCATCTCCCTGTGTAGCACATCTACACATTTTTTGCACACTTTCAGGCATGGTGACTCCACTACTTCCCTGGGCAGCCTCTTGAAATGCCTGTCCACCTCATCAATGAAGATACTTTTTGTAATGTCTAATCTAAATCTCCCCTGGTGCAACTTGAGGCCATCTCCTCTTGTATTGCTTGTTGCTTGGAAGAAGAAATTGGTGCCCATCTTGCTGCAATGTCCTTTCTGCTAGTTGTACAGAGCAATAAGGTCCTCCCCAAGCCTCCTTTTCTCCAGGTTGAACAACCCCTATTCCCTCAAATGCTGTGAAGAGATGTTAAACCTTATTTTTCATCAATATTTTAATTTTATTTTTATATCATTTTGGCCCAAGTGCTTCTTGTTTGATTGTCACTTCAGTACATTTAGTGTCATGAGCAGAATTGTGCTTCTTTAAGTAGCACTTTTCTCCTAGGAGACTGCAATCCTAATCATGCTTGAGATTTAATTGAAGAACAAAAATCTATCTTTTGAAAGTTTTTGAAATAATAGAAAGCAAATCACAGTAAGCCATATACGGCTTGAGATTTTATCTCTCAGTTTTGTCTTTCAAGGGCATTGGTGGATTCACATAATTCATAATTGGTCCTGAAAATCAGTGCTACTTTATAGTGATATGGGAAATAAAATTCTTAATTTTGTCCTATGATGGAAGTGCAAAAACAAACAAAATAAAAAATGAAGATAAGTGAGTTTATTTAAAAATATTTTATGGGGCATTGAAGTTGGAACCACATTAGACCAGAAGACCATTTTTCTTTTGATTGATCAAAAGAAAGATATTTTTAAAATTAAGCTTAAATTACTCATAAGAGAACATATTCATAGCATCATTGAGGTAATATGAAAGGGAAAGTAGTGGCTAAATTGAAGTTAAGCAGTTTTTGGGCTAGGAACACTAATCACCATAATGACCACTTTTTCACCTTTTGTCTTTTGCCTTAGGTATCTATGAAAAAGGTTATCTCTCCATATAAACTTTGTTTTAAAATCTTAAATGATCACAGAAACTGCAATACTATTCTTACACTTAGCACTTTTTCTCAACTACTGCATGATTTTGACTAAAGAAACAGGCTGATTGGTATTGATGATATGAACTGTGTTGCTTTGGAACTGTAACCAACTTGCAAGGTTGTTGTGTAGGAGGGTTTCTGTGATACCCTCCCCTGCCCAGCTTGCTTTGGAAATAATTGCAGTGAGCGCTCTCACTAGAAGTGAAAGAGAAGAATTGAAATATGTCTCTCAGAAACTTTACAGTAACACATTATGCCTTCCAAGTCATGACCCAAACAGTTGAATTTGAAAATAAAATGCTCCTAGGAAAGATTGCTCTGCTCCCATTGGTATAGAGACGACCTGATGTCTAAAGGTGGGCCTTTCTGAAGGTCTAACTGAACACTCAGAGACCTTGGCAAGTGTTAGGTGCTCCTGTTAAATATTGACTATATCCAGTGTTTATATGGTAAGTTTAACACAAAGAAATGCCTCTCTCAATTTGTTTTGGAACAACTGAATCCCTGCTGTATAAAATCCCAAAAAATATTTGGTTGAAATAGCTTCCAACAAAGCGCTCAATATATTTTTAATTAAGCCCAGGGCTACTCACTAGAACACTGTATTTTCTCTTCAAACTTTTTGCCCTGCCAGTGCCTCTCTCTAGTGGCCAGTTTACAAACACTTCCCTGAAAACTGAAGCCTGTATTCAATTAAAAGACTCCTGCAGTAAACATTGTCAAGTGATAGGAGAGGAAACTGATTAGAAATGATGGGTAAAATGGTATGCAGTGAAACTGAAATTTCTATTATTTCTCTTTCCTTCATATATTTGTTCAGTTTTTGTAAGTTCAATATTTTCATTATCTACCATTTAGAGGATGAAATAAAAGAAACATACAAGAGACAAGCATGATATTGTTTTTGCATCAGTTAAGAGAAAAAAAGCAGTGTCTGAGGCCTAGAATAATCCTCTAATTTAGTTTTAAAACCTTACATCATTTGTACATTTGTAGTCGACATCCAGAAAGATATCTCAGTGAAACAATATACGTGGCATAGTTGATAGGTATAGATGAGACAGGATCAAGTGCTCTTGTTGTTTGTATTTATTCTGTCGATTCTCCTCCCCTGATGGTAGAAGAATACAACTAATTATGGAATAGCATTTGAAAAATTGTGTCACCTGACATTTCTGAATAATTTTAGAAGTCTCTGAAATACATGTTTTGAAACGCTTAAAAATGACAGTGTTGTCATACATGGCTCTTCAATGTCATGCTGCTAATGTACTTGAACAAGTGTCAGGATTCCAAAAGGCAGGCAGGCCCTGACAAGGATCCATGCCTTTCCTGGCCCTTAAATTCTCACAAAGACTGATGTTATCCTTTCCTGATTCTGACCATTTTTAAACAAGTGTTTCACAGTTTACCTTAGGGAATTTATCAGCAAACATGCATTATAGTAGGAATCAAATACCTTAGGCTGTCCTTTGCATCTTTTATCAATTTCCTACTCTACCTAAGAAGTTCTTTAACAGGTTAAGCTTATTGAATAAGGAAATTAAAAAAACCGAGACAGTCCCTTTTTAGAAGGAAAAGCTGGTGAAGGTCAGCTGACTCCCCATGTTTTGAAACAGGGTCTCCCACATCAAAGGATGGAATTTTAACCACTGTGTTTCAAGGTAGGCATTTGTTGCTGTTCACCTCTTTGTAGAAAATACAAACCTTTGACTATAGAGCCAGATAACTGTCATCACCTATGGCTAGGGGCACTTGCCTACATTGTGAAGTCCAGATCCATTTAATTTTTCCATCTTAGAGTAGCACAATAATCTTGAGCTTTCAATATTGCATAAACATATCCTGACCTCTGCATATGTTTCTTTCTAATCAGAAATTCCATTTGAGTGACATTTATATATAGAAAAGAGTTTACACATTGGCATTTCTGATGGAATAAAAATGGTTCACAGCAAAACTTCTAAGAAGACGTAACCCTCGTAACTGAAGATTTGTGTATCAATGCTTCTATCCTGCATTTTAGTATTATTTAGTCACTTTGTAAGTTACCTGTTTTAATTTACTATTTTTAGAGATAGTATAAACTAACTTTTCTAGTAATTTTAATGTTTGCTACTGAGTCAGCAGTGATTTTGCATCACTCATTACTACTTCCTAAAAATATTAGAAGACCATTCCATGTTGCCATTTTCCAAGTCAGTAATTACTTCTTCACTCTGCTTGAAAGTAAAGTATGATAATACTTCTGGTACTGTGACTTCATCATTCACATATGGCAACTTTTCTCTTACATATGAACATGATTTACCAAACTGTCTGGTTTATATGCCTCTTAATACCACTTGACAAAGATTCATAACAACAAACAGTTTTTTTTCAGAATTTCTCAACAAACAATATTTTTAAACAGACGCAAGACCTGTTCTAAGCTAACTGTTTGTAGGAAGGAGTAGGTACCCTTTCAGAAGAATTTGTAATAAGGCAGAACTTGTTTTTCGCTTAAGGAAGCTTTCCTTCCTGGAATAAGACATCTTTCCCAGAGAGAGTTTTAGATGTTTGTCCTCCTACATTCCAGAAAAGATAAGGTCGTGCAGATGTGTCTAAAGGCCCTGCAGCAGGGGAAGATGAATGGGGGCGGGGGGGGTGGGGGGGGACGGGTGCGATAAAAGCCTGAGAAGAACGGGGCGTGTCTTTTTCAGGTTCAGTGCTTGTCTCTTGTACAGAGTTTTCCCTTATGTAATTCTTTAGTGTTCTGTCCTTTGAAATAAACCTTTTTGAATTCTTTCCACTGCCTTAGCATTTTTTGAGGGATAGATGTGTATATCTTAGTTTACACTGGTTTACTGGGGTTTGCTTGTATTCTAAACTTAGAACATTAAACCAGCCCTTTCAAATCTTTGCTGTGATACAGAGAGGTACTCAGTGCTCCTGTGTAGGAGAGAGCAGAACTCACTTGGTCTGGCAGCAAGGCCCAAAAGAGACTGGTGCAGCTCCCTGCAGTTCGTTAACCCAATTGCTGGGATATGAAACATGCTGGACTCACAATTGTTTTATTTACTGTTTATTTTTAAATAGCCTTTTCAAAATGAAAACCAATAAGAAATCGTTTGCAGTTGCACAGGCAGCAAATTTCATGCATTCTACATGGAACCATAACATTTTACAAGAAAATTAGGTTTAACAACTGAAAGGCCATATTGAAAGTCTGTGTAAAATGCTTGAGTAGGAGTTAGAAATCTAATATGAATCTATACATTGTGAAAAATGTAACAAAATAATTTAACTGAAATAGAATCACAGAATATTTGCATGAATTGTCTTTGGGATGTGCAGTTTGTTTTCTCCCTAGCTCAAACAGTAGAACACTAGAAGTTGCCTCATCAGACTTTGTAAAAGAACACATTTGTATTATCCTGCATAAGCAGTCGTTTTAAATGACTTTAAATGTAGTTTAATTTTTACAAGAAATACACTTGTCAGAAAAGTAAAATCTTTTAAATCTGGTTTACCTGTTATTTCAATAACTGCCTAACCTTTGAACAATTCCTCAACATGTTTACCAGAACTGTTTATTTTTAAATGTTATTATGCTACCAAAAATATCCTGTATGGTCTTTTTAAGAATGCAGACTTCTGCTATGCCTATGCTAGGGCATAGTTTGACATCCAAGGCCACAAAAATTTTCTTTCTCATATCTTCTCAAAGAAATCTTCTCCTTTTTAGGTGCAGATGATGCATTTCAAAGAATTTAAGAAACACTTCTGAAATTCCATAAATTTTGAAACTTAGCTCTAAAGTATCTGAATCAAAGTAATATGTCAGTATCTTCCTAGAAACTTTTTTCTGTAAGTATTGATCTGTCATGATGCTGCTTTACCTTTAAAAAGGAGACAAGGTCTCATCCCTTTTAATGTCTCTTTCAAGCTGTTGTTTATCAAGATATGTCTGCTTTCTATTTCAGACATGATAAAAAAATAAGATTTTGATAATATTATGAGAAAAAAAAGATAGTGTGCTAGTACTTAGGATGTGCCTATGTAATTTCCACAGCCACCCAGTTTTCAGGGAGCTTTTTGTGCTTCTGGGAACTGTCCCTACCCAGGCTATCTGCCAGCCACGGATGTTACCAATATGTTCCCAGACACAATACAGTAAGGTGAAAGCAAAAGGTGATCACCAATAAGTACTAAACTCTAACATACAGTTATGGAAGTGAGCCCCACGGCAAGTACAGGAATCTGCAGGTTACTAGCTAAACAGCACTAACAGCTATAAATTCAACCCAGTGCATCCCAGTCAAACCTGTCATTATCTCAAGCCTTCTACACCCCATGCTGGGTACTAAAAAGGACAAGGAAGTTGTTTTTTTTTTTTTGAGAACCTCTCTGTACTTTTGGAAAATCAACATTCCAGAATGAAACATAAGTCACCTCTTTGGACGAGAAAAGGTGGCCTGGAAATGGAGATTTGCATCTTAATTGCACTAGCTTTATTATTTTGAGTGTTTGTCATGGTTTAACTCCAGCCAACAACCAAGCCCCATGCAGCTGCTCACTCACCCCCCAGCCAGTGAGATCAGGGAGAGATTTGCAAAAGTAAAATCTGTAGAATTAGTGAGTTGAGATAAAGACAGTTTAATGGGGAAAACAATAGCCACTCATACAAGCAAAGCAAAACAAGGAATTATTTCATTGTTTCCCTTGGGCAGGCAGGTGTTCAGCCATCCCCAGGAGAGCAGAGCCCATCACATGTAACAGTTACTTGGGAAGACAAACACTGTCACTCCAAACATCCCCCCCACTTCCTTCTTCTTCTCCATTTACATACTGAACACAATGTCATATGGTGTGGAATATCCCTTTAGTCAGCTGGGGTCACCTGTCCCAGCTGTGTCTCCTCCCAGCTTCCCACATGCTCTCAACTTCCTCACCAGTGTGGCAGTATGAAAAGAAGAAAAGACTTTGGCTCTGTGTAAGCCCTGCTTAGCAGTAACAAAATCATCTCTATATCATCACCATCATCACTGTGTTCTGCAGAAATCCAAAACTTAGACTTATACTAGCCATTGTGAAGAAAATTAACTATCCCAGCCAAAACCAACAGAGTGCCACAGATACTATTTCTGCTAAAAGTGTGTTAGGCAAATCTCAACCTTATATGAGATCACCATTGAAATAGCTTATTTATATACACTCAGTTTTTGATCCTGCTTTGAAGGCAGACTGCTCAGGACCCAGGCATATTACACCCCTGTAACAGCTGCTGCCTGTCCCTCCCAGAATGTGTTCCTCTAGCGCTTCATCTTTGGGGAAGAACAATCCCCACCTCCTGCTGATGATGGGGGAATGTTGCTCAGGGTGTTACGAATTCTCTGTCAGCCCATTCAACAGCAGCATTCTGAGTGCTGATCACTCTACTTCTTAGCCTCCTCTCATGGAGCACAATTCATGGACACATACTCCTGCTCAGATGATAACAAGTACTATATCATGAGAATGAAGAGCTTGGACATAGGGATTAAAGATTTTTAAATACCAGCTGGACTCAGTCACCATGGAGACATTGATACATCTTTGAGCTTAGCTAGTAGCACTGTAGCTGAAGCCTTTGTTAAATCCTTGGTGAAACTGGCAAAAAAAGTAGGCCTCTCAGTCTACTTCTTATTAAAAGACCAACAAGATGTTGCTACTTAGTTTTTCACTTTTATGGGCCCTTACCACTCTTATCTATGCATTCAAGCAAGTTGGCCACTGGAATTGTGAAAAATATGAAGGATACAAATTTCTTGAACACTGTTACTGTACCTTCTACAGAATGAAAAAAATGCAATTTAATTCCTAAGAAGAACTTAAAAGTATGAAGGAAGGAGTGAAAAAGGGTTTGGGATAAAGGCACTGGCCCTTCATTATATTTTATCTTCAGGAGAGTCACTACACGCTCTCCTTGAGATTGTTCACTGACAGTCTCTTTTCATACAGTTCTATTGTCAAAGGTTTGGGTTTTTTATTTTGTTTTGGTTTTTTTGTTTGTTTTGGTTTTGTTTTTGGTTTTGGTTTTTTGTTTGTTTGTTTGTTTTCTTTTTTTTTTTTTCCTGTCCCCTATTTCTTGCTCAGTTATAATACTACTCTCTCAACTCAGGATGCAGTTGCAGCCCTGGGATGCTGCTGTAAAGTGTGGATCTCATGGCTGGAATACACTGAAGTAATGCCCTCTTATTCAGCTATTTCCTGCTTATGGAACAAATGTTTCTACATACTAACCAGGAAATATTTGGTTTCCAGGATTTCCTGGAGTTTGTTGAACACAGTGTAAGAAGGATGAGATTTCCCAGTTCATGGGAATATTATGATCTTGCAATTTGTGTTAGATCAAGTGCCAATTTCTGGAATCAAGTAATTTAAACCAAAAACAGTGATGAGTTATTCCACTTAATTTTGGCTGGCTGTAGCTTTTGATGTTGGTACCTGCTCTTTGCAAAAAGGTGAAAATGACACAGCCTTTAGAATTCCTGCTGCTGTGCATAGATATGTCAAACACAGATCTAGGCTGCATATTTCCAAACTGTGAGTGAGCCATCAAAGTAATCATTTGCTGAATATTTGCTTTTGCATACTTTTACTAAAATTGTAAGCATATTCCATGAAATACTGTTCAGTTGACAGTATTCTGTTTTTTGATATCTGTGAGTCTGTTCCTTTTTTAGAATGTGTCCTGATAACAAACACCTCACATAAGAATCTAATTTCATTTTAAAATGAAATGAGTGGGTGTTAAAAAGCTTTTTAAGAGCCAGCACACCCAGCTCATGTTTTAGAGATTTCCGCTTGAGCTGCTTTGGGCTGCCACAGCATGTCACTGCTCTTTGGTACTGTTTAATGAGACTGAGAGTATTTGAATTTGTACTTCTGTTTCCATTTTGTACAATTACAGCTCCTAGAATTGGTTAATTACATGATCTCCACTGTCATTTAAAAATAAATGTATGATTGAATAAAGAGTCTTGCTTCATGTGGACAGAGAAAAGCTTAAAATGCCAAGCAAATGCTACCTAAAGAATCAAAAGCAGAAGGCATATGAAAACAAGAAAATATTTACAGGTCTTATAACGAAGAAGCAGTCTTGATTTTTTTAGTCCCCCAATTTGTAGTTTGTTAATAAATGAAGCTGGCAGGACCGTTGACATCTCAGAATACCTGCCCTTTCACCATTCCTATTCTCACCTCCATTTGTGCTACAGAAGAAAACATGTGCCTGTTACATCTCCTTACAGATAGGCTCTATCTGATTTGTAATGAAAAATACTCATGGGAACACTATTTTTCTACCCAGAAAGCGGTGTTTCACGTTGTTTCTTTTGTTAGAATTTGAACAGATTTTTTTTCCCTTAAAAACTATTTATTATCTAAATTATTTAGTTCGGTACAAACTTAATGTCTCTCCCCAGTTCTTTAAACACAAAATGTACTTGTTCCATCTCATGATAATCATATCTGATTTTAGTATTGGAGAGTTCTCCAGCCAGGAATGAGTATAGAGGACTGTCCTCAATCAAATAGTGACTCTGTAGTTCATAGGCTTATTTTCACATTAACAGATGATACAACTCAATAAACATAAACTTGCAGAGAGACACTGTGCTGCTAATCCAAAAATATGTTTTACAGGTAGGCTTACTTCAGATTAACTCTTTTTCTGTGAACTGAATACATCTTAGTACCTGGAGAACTTTTGGTTTGCTTCTGGAGTGCACCCTCTAGTTTCATTTCATCTGAAAAGAATCTACGGTCTTGTAATTTGTCTGTTCTGCAATGTGACCAAAAATATGGTAAACAGAAAGAACTGGGAAATTTACTTCATGTGGGGGAGTATGGTTGATGTGAGCTGGAGCGTTGTGCACTTGTGGCAGTGTCTTAGTTTAAAGACAAATGCTGGGGCGGAGACTCGACAAATGAGCTTCCTCCCCTTTTATTAAAACCTCTACCCCTTTCAACAAGGAGACATAAGTGAAAGGAACAGTTACTCCAAAACAATGTTGGAAAAAGGGAATAAAATACAAAACTTACTTTAACCATGATAGCAAGATTATAGATATGGCTCAAAAGTATCCTGATTAGGAGCTGATTTAAGAATTAACTGTTGCTAAAAGTTGCATTTTGTTGGGGAAAAAAAACCAAAACCAACATCTCAGTTCCTGAATTTTTTTTTCTCTTAGTTTAAAAAAACCACAACACCGGCATTCTTCTGAATTCCAAATCATCTGTTTCTGTGTGCATGAGAAAAGGGCATTTTTCTGCAATAGGGTAATAGTTTTTCTTTAGAATCCAGACAGACTCAAGTATTTTGAAGAATGAATTAAAGGCAGTTTTTTTGCAGTCATTTACATGATGTTAAAAGTAAGTTGTTTTCACAAAGATACCAGTTAAGTAAAAATCATCTGCCTCAGATTTCTTACTTCTATATGGATAGGGATTTAATTCAGAAGAGATGCACTTGTTACTCCTGGTTGTAGAAATGGGCATGGCCTCTTCAGGTTCCTTTTTGACCATAATCCCATTCTTTTTGATCACAATCCCATCCATCAAAAATGTTTATGAGATTCCCTAGGTAGACTTTGAACTGTTTTTAAAATGTGTGGTTTTAATTCTGCTTACTCTACCTTTCAAGTGTTTTGCAACCATGATGTAGTGTAACAAATAGATAAATACATAAAATGGTACATTTTTGTACCATTAGTGGTGGAATTGAAACTTTTCTCTGTCTCCAGAAGCATAAAGACCATTTGGGCAGGGAACTAACTGGCTAATATTTTGCCTAATGGATAGAGGCTCAATAAATCTGTTCAATATCCTGGCAACATCTCCATAAAGAAAAACCTCATCAGTAAATGGGCATTTTTTTGAGAGGGGGCACTACTAATTTCTTTAGGAAAAGCCATCCAAGGGTTCACTACTTCTGCATAAGTTTGACTAAAACTGGAGTCAGTGCAAGTAAATGGACTATTTACAGATGGACAGTCAAGCAGCCCTAAATGCATTGCCTAGTTTGGTGCTATGGTACTTGTTCTGACTGCTATCTTAGTCTTTTGCGACGACTGCTTCCCCCTACTCTGGATCATCTACAACACCCTGTCCCTACATCTTCTTGGGTTAGAATGAGTATATAATTTCTGGAGTTTTCTATAAAACTGTGGAAGCAGAGAAGTTCAAAGCAAAGCCCACCTCCCATCTCCCTCTCCCTTCCACCCACCATTGGTAACAATCCATCTCTCCCCAGAAAAATGCTGCAAGGTCACTGGTGGTCTGGAAGTATGCTTCCAGGGCAACCTATTCCTAGAGGAGCTAGGGAAAAAGACAAATCCCTAAGATACCTTGCATTTTCATCCTGTGCCCTGGGGTGGTGTCACCTGAGGACATTGAGATTTCTTCTTCTTTCATGAGATGAGGGCAACTGATGGAGAAGAGCTTGGTTTTTAAAGAGGCAAAGACTCTACTCAGCCTTGTCCAAAGCCATGATGGTGTTGCAGCACTAGGTGAGATCACAATACTTTCATTTGGTATACAGATTGTGAAACACACATATCTTTGCACCCTTACTTCTCTAGATAGTGCCTTGATTAAAGTTTGTTTATGAGTGAAAAAATTGTCTTTTATGAGTAAAGACAGAATGTAAGGATATCACTTACTATACTTTTAAAAGAATATGTGATAAGAGTGAAACAATTGTATTCTATTTATTCTACCATTCCTCATACTTGTGCTGGACTAAATAAATCGCTGTCAACTTCAAGTGTGTAAAAATCATGACTCAGGTCTTTAAAAATGCCATGAACTTCAAAGGGTATATTCTCTTTGCCTTATGTTTTTGACCCATCAGATATCACATTTTTAAACTTTTCTCCATAAGTAAAAGAATAAGAATTATATATTTCTTGGTTTATTTTTTTAATGGTTTAACTCAACCCTTCCCACTACCAAATAATGTGAAGCTTGATAAAGTCTTGAGGATTTTCAGTACTTTAAGGGGCTGTAGTTTTTCAGTACTCCAGCCTCGTTTCTAATGAAATATTCTATCCTGAATAAAACTGGAGGACTGTTGCAAAACGCAACTTCTATTTAATCTGCCTTCCCTCTTACTGCCTTGCAGCAGGGAAAGTATGTTGGTGCATCATGCAGAGTGAAAACTGTAAATCCAGTTTTCAGGTACCTGGGGCGACCCTTCTGTGCTCTGACCCAAACCGACAAATTGTTTGGAAATTATCCTCAAGCTTTCATGTCACATCTCCCAGAGCCTGTCAGAAGCCTAATCCTGGCTGCCACTTTCTCCTTATATCCTGAGTTCTGGAAGGCAAGCGAATGGTCAGGATCTTTCTCTGTGTTCATAGAGAGAAAACAAGCATAAAGGCCCCGACTTGAGAAATGTGACTAAGGTACACGGTCAAGACACAAAATACATAATGCAGTGGAGAGAACTTTAAAAAAAAAAAAAATATTTTGAAGTTATTATTCGCTAAAATGTTTAAGACTCCTAAAGTTTTGGTCTGTTTATCGACTTCTATTTTGAAGAGAACATTAATATTGTTTGCAGGTCACTTCACTGAAATCCCAGTGGGTACAGTGTTTGTCTCCAGAATTCAAGCCATTACAAATCACTAGAATGTTTTACTATTTTCTTAGAGTTGCTCTTTTTTTCTTTGATAAATTGAAGCCCCATTTTGGTTTTAATTTTGTATATGACACAAACTGAAGTCAGCATTTCTTAATAATTTTTTCAAAAGTTCACATGAAATTGCTTTACACCCAGTGAAAAGCTAAGTGTAGCAATGTTAAGCAAATGCAGTTTCTGTCATCCAAACCAATTTTCCAATAACACTTTTATTTAGTCAGTTTCATAAAAAACATTTAGTCCCATTTAAAATTTTATATTTCACTTCACAAGGATTTATGAAAAGAAGTTTTCTAGCTTCAGGACACAGAAGAGCACACTCCAAAATTTGCCTTCAGGACTCTGTTTTTTCAGCTTCTCTTCCTCGTTGAAATAAATCAGCATTGACTGACACTATTTTGGATTTCAGTTTGGATTTCTCATTTGAAGTACTGCAGAACTGTGGGTCTGGATTAATAACCTAATACCAAAAATTATTTATTATTTTGTGGATTAGTTGTGCTGGGACATCCCAAGGTGAGTGAAAAAACCTACTTTGGTTCTATACCTCTAGTGTTTGCGGGCAAAAGAACAATGGATATGTACTTTCTTGACAGGATGAGAGGAAATGGCCTCAATTTGCTCCAGGGGAAATATTATAATATTTTTATCTTTTTTCAGTTACTCATAGCTCACTCTCACAAGAGCAATGTCTAGCATTTGTGCTGAGTCTTAATGGGTAAATATCAAGTTTATCTGGTTTTTTTTTAGCAGATGTTTGTTCTTTTAACACCTACATGTATTGACAGTATGTGATAATTACAAAAGAAGTTTTAACAGGCCAAATCTAAAAGGCACCACTTTAATTCATTTTTGGGGACCACCTGTTCAAAGAAAAATGAGAATAAAATCACTTCAGTAATTTTAGAATATTTAGAACACTTCTGAGCACGGACTTTGCAAAAAAGACTGAATCTTCAGAAAACTATGTCTTCTATAGTATATAATGACTACTTATATTGCTCAATATCATATAGGTCAGCTACTTTGTTGTTGCATATCTATGAGCTTGAGGAAAGTGTGTGTCCCTTGAGGATATAAACATTTGAATCTAGTGTATGCACCCTAGGTTGTGAAAAACTAGTGCAGAATGAATTGGACCTTAAACATATGAACAGATCTGCTTGAAATATCAACTGTCAGATGTGGTCCACCAAAGTTAAATGTTATGATAGATCAGTTTGCTGATAGGTTGGCTCTGTTATGGCTAACATTACCTAATTTAAAGAGCATCCTACCACAAAAACCTTATCAAGGAAGTACAAGCTTTTAAAATTGTATCACTCTAAAGTCTTACTTTTTTTGATGTTAGGCTCATGCACCTGCAAACTTTGTCTACATTTGTGCATTTTCAGCAGTCAAGATACAGGAAGATAGTTCATGGCACAGGATGGACCATGATGTTGTGCTGCTGCTGGAAAGAGTATTAACTAGTAATGGTCCCTTGACTGTAAAACTTTAATGTTCTACCCATTTGATATGGGAAACAGGCAATCAGGCAATAATGCTTCTGTATATTTTAAAGTAATTCAGCTTTTCAGTTTAAGTATCTTTTGCTTAACCATCCATTAAAACATGTTGTTGTTTTTACTGCAACAGTACTGAGACTCCCAGTCAGATGCTTTCACTCTGTTTTGGGATGCATAATCAAAACATCATCTCTGCCATAAACAGAAACCTACTTGTGGTCTTTAATAATCTGTTAATGAGGAAATATTTTATTTCTTTCAAATGAACTATGCCCAATATAGATCCAAGATGCAAATGAAAATGAAATCATGGAAAAATAAATGATACTACTAATGATTTGCTTAATCACATAAAACGCTATGTATTAATTCACAGTGTAATGTGTTGATGTTAATATCTTTATCTGTCAGTCAACAGTCACATTGTGCTGTGAGTTTTGTGCATGATCTGTGACTGAATGCAAGCACTGACAGCCTGATAGATGTCTGAACTGCAGATAATAGCAATAATTTGTCTAATCAGACTAGATATTTTAAATATCTGCTTCATAAAATTGGTGTTGTAATCCAGCTACTACTTTCAATATTCAAATATTATTTCCCTTGGATCAAAAGTTAACAAATAAATGAAGGAGACGAGTGTCTACTTTGAAGCAATTAATTTAGGAATTGTTTTATTTTTAGGCTCTTATGAGTAGCCTGAGAGATATTCAATCTACGTGCCGTCTCATGAACAGCTATTAAAAACAATTTATTCCACTTAAAGAAATTGAAGAAGGATGGCATTATCAGAGTTTCTTAGCCCATTTTACATAAGAACAAACATTGTCTGAAAGAAAACACAGTTTATAAACATGAAATTAGTATGATATACAAGGCTGTTATGGACCAGAATTCACTTGTGATTGAGGAAATCACCTGGATGTCCCAGACATCCTTGAGCATTGCACAAGGAAAAAAAAGAATATCCTTGACTTAGGATAAATGTGACTTAGCAAAAACCCAAAACATCACTGTGCTATCAATACCATTCTCATTCCAAATCCAAAACAGCTGTTTTTTGGATTCCAATCCTGTAACAGCTACTGAGAAAAAACTAACTCTATCCTAGCTGAAATCGGGACAGGACTGACAGCTCTATAAATTTTAAGGGATGTTAAATAACTAAAACCAATTATAAGTCTATTAGCTACCAAGAATTTTTAGGAGCATCTGTAATACATTTGTGTTAGCATTGATTAAAAAAAATCAAGGAGAGAGGCAACTTCAGGTTAGGAGAGAAGTAACTTAGGGTTATGGGAGCCCTTAGAATAGGAAGCATACAGAAAAAAAACTCCATACAAGCAAGTAAAAGTTCATTGCTGTAACTTCAAACTTTTGTATGGGTACAGACTATAGTTTGAGGAAAGAAAAGTTGGAACTGCATAAAAACTAACAAAATAAGACAAGATTCAATAGGGGAAAAAAAGGGATCACTGAGGCTAACTTTTATCAAACAGAAATAATTGATTTCTCTAAAAAAGAAATAGCATTTTTGATGCATTATCCAGGGAAACTGTTGATAAGCATGGGACAGGTTCATTCAGTAACAATCAAGTTAGAAAGATAAGGAAATGAGTGAAGTTGGAGCAACAGTAGGCCATGGAGAAATGTTACTGTTTTGGACTGAATTAATAAATGAATTTTTGATATTGTTATCTGATCTGTTTGCAGAATCACAGAATTAATGATACTGTGGGCAGCATGATGATATTGTTATTAAATTATCTGGATAACATTATTCCACTGAATTGAAGAAAGACAAGCTCAGATTCTTACCTGAAGACTTTTCAAGATGATCAGGTTAACAGAGTGTTTCATACAAGAGCTTGACTTCTTTAGTTTAACAGAATGAAGGTGAAAGAGGATCTCTAAGTACTCCCTGTGTACATAAAAGAGAGGAGGAAGAGGTATTTAATCTTTAAAAAGACCCCAGCCCTGACAGTGTGGAAGGAAATTGGTGTGGGCTGGTTATGATATGAAAAATTACACAAGTGAAGTTTTGAAGCAGCTTTCCAACAGAATATTCCTGACAAACGTCAAGATTATTTTTAAGACAATTTGAGCATGTTTGAAGTATGATATGGTATGAAGGGTGGCTAAATGTTTATCCAAATGGCTTCTCACTATCCTGTGCCTATTATGTCAACTGCACGAATTTGTTTACCTTTTAAGGAAATTCCAATATGCCTACTCTTATCCTTTAGATTGAAGTTTATGAGTAATAATAGCATGTGGTTCTCAGTTGTTCAGCACAGTGATTGATGAAGGGACTTGGGTTCCACAGTATGTCTTTCTTTTTCCCAGCTGTCTCAGCTAATCTTATAAAAGATATTGCATCTCTGTACAAATTTCCCTCTCCTGCCTAAACTTAAGGATTGCAAAACCTACTTATATAAGTATTTGTTTACTCTGTAGTTGTGAGTATTTTGCAGAATAAGCAAACCTACATAGCCAATGGTCATGCCGTGATTTGTTTTGTCAGTAAATAAGAATTCATTCTGTAATGCTCTCAATCTGGTGAAAAGCTTGAACACTAAGCACATTGCAAGTTTTTCAAAAATATAGTTAACCATGGTGCACTACTTACTGTAATTAATGCTCTTTTGCCAGTGTGGAAATCCCCAAGTTTCTCCAAGATAACACTAACGTTTCTAATTTTGTCTTGCAGTGTAATAATATTTTTGAGACTGAGATCTAATTAAAATCTATGCGCTCTTTGATATGAAGCAGATCAAAGTTAAATTTGGTATTCTTAGCATCCAGCTTTTTTTCTCTTTCCAAATGCACTCTTCTACTGTCTGAAACTATTTTGCAGAAGTTCAGCAGACTGTTACCTTCTCTGTTTGAAGATTTTTTCTACATCATTTGAAGTCTCTGACACTTTGGTAGGCTCAATGGGATAGATAACATGTGTGCGCTGGGATTTATGCATAAATAGAGTAAGAAACAGGATAAAGCATATCTCAAATAATGTAAATCAGCAGTGAAACACCAGAGTTTGAGTGATTAATACTGCTGAGACTATTGCCTAATGGTTTTTACATAGGAAAACTCATGCACACTGATAAGTAATCTTTACCATTTAGAAGGACTGAACAAAGGATAATATAGGTGAAAGTGCCCTTATATAACCTGACATACTCAATCTTTACTACTAGCAACTGGAAGAACTATTCATGGAATCCAACTGAGGGAAATGCTGTCCTTTGCCTGAAATGTCATTTCAGCCTCCAGTATAGTTGAGAATATTGATGCTTCAGTGAATCGAGATCTCTTTGCTTATCATGACTACTAGATATGATCTGTATTAGACTTTGCTCAAGCATTGTGAAAGATGTTTTCTGCCTGCTTTAGAATACAGAGCAGGCAGATAAGGAAATCACTGTATTTTGCTGTTCATTTCAATGAAGAGTCTTACCAAAATACATACTAAAGTAGGACAATCTGATTGAAAGAAAAAGTTAATTAATTAATTAAAATGCTTATATCCTGGACATCAGATATGGAGAGCAGATGAAGATGCTATTTGTACTAAATTCTTCTTTTCCCAGTTTTCCTGTTGGTAAGTTAGACATATAGCATGAAGTGATCTCAGTAGCATACAGAGGTCATGGTACTTTGAGCACAGTTTCAGCTTTAACAGCAGTAGAGTCCCAGACCTGTGCTTCTTGTTTGCAGAAATAAAACAAAACCAGGTGTCAAGTTCCCATGCCCCAGATGCTTCTCGAGTGGTAAGGATAATGATTTATACTTTTGTTTTGTCAGGGGTGTTATTTGTACAAATCTTTTCAGATAAAAGCTACAACCCAGTGTAGCCCCTTAAGATGTCATAAGTTTCAGAGTCTCCATGTAGAGATGAATCTGTCTCCTTTCTTCTTGCCCTTCTCTCTCCCACCCTGCCTCTGAGAAAAAGCCTTTCCAGGAGCCAGAATCAGCACCAGACGGTCTTTAGATACTTACTGACTGTTGGACAAGACCAGATCTGCCTGAGGCAAGCTCTATGTGCTCCACATGAAAACAGAGTGAATTTGGAGCAGTTTTGCATACTTGGTCTGATTCACTGTAATTCTGTATTGGCTGAAAACCAAGCAGGGGCCAGTCCTTCAACACTCCAGCAAGGAAAAGCAACTTTGTGGAGCAGGTAAAAGTTATGACTCTCCCTAACAGATTCTTTCTGAGCAATTTAGAAACAGCATGAATACTGCAGCATTTGGTGCTGCATTATCTCACTTGTAGATAGTCTGTTGCTTAGTGTAGTCTATAGTAATGAGTGAAATGAGTAGGCAGAGCACAGAATCTGAATCAAGGATCTTCAAAAACATGTTGTGTGGCACAAAAAAAGGTTAACCTTTCCTTGGAAAATGCTGAGTGGAGAGATGTTTATTAAGACTCTTCCCTCATTAATTGTTTTGGCTCCTTTGTGGGTCCCCATGCTTCACTCGTGATTCCCTTCTGAAATTGGAGCTCTCATTGTGCAGGAGAATATCAGTCTCTGTGACACTTAATGTACAAAACTGTGTGTGGGTTTTTTGTTTGTTTCTTTGTTGTTTAGTTTGTTTGTTTGCAATTTTTTTCTTACCTATTATGCAGTAATTAAGGGCTTCTTAGAGGGCTTCAAGTTCTAGGAGTTTTTGGCATTTAAGATATCCCGATTGCTGTTTTCCCTTAGTTAGACATAGGAAATGCAGATATACTGTAGCATCTCCTGGAATTGAGGAGACTCTTCAGAAATGATGGAAACTGAATCTGAATACTGCAAGGTTCTGCACATGGATTAGGACAACATCTGGTATGAACACAGGCTGGGGGAAGTAACAGGTTGAGAGTAGCCATGCTGAGGACTTGGGTGTGCTGGTAGATGAGAGACTAGACATGAGCTGGCAAAGTGTGCTTGCAACCCAGAAAGCCACCTGTATCCCAGGCTTCATCAAAAGAAGCGTGCACAGCAAGTCAAGGGAGGGTACTCTGCCCTCTCTACTCTGCTGTGGTGAGACCCCACCTGAAGTACTGCATCCAGCTCTGGGGGCCCCAGCACAGAGAGGACATTGACCTTGGAGTGAATTAGAGTGAGTCCAGAGGAGGACCACCAAGTTGATCAAAGGGATTGAGCACCTCTTCTATGAGGAAAGGCTGAGAGAATTGGGATTGTTCAGCCTGGAAAAGAGAAGGCTTCAGTTGTATCTTTCCATTACCTGAAGGGACCCTACAACAAAAACAGAGGGAGATTTTTTCCAAGGACATGTAGTGACAGGGCAAGGGGGAATGGCTTCAGACTGAAAGAGAGTAGGTATAGATTAGATATCAGGAAAAAACCTCTTAATGCAAGGGTGGTGAGCCACTGGAACAGGTTGCCCAAAGAAGTTGTGGATAGCCCATCCCTGGAAGTGTTCAAGGCCAGGTTGAATGGGACTATGAGCAAATTGGTCTAGTGGAAGGCATCCCCGCTAATTACAGGATGGTTGGAACTAGATGATCTTTAGGGTCCATTCCAACTCAAACCATTCTATGATTCTATGAAAGTCATAAGTAGCAGCACTGGTCAGGATCCAGAAAGGCTGGAAACCAGCAGAAAGATCATCTTGTGGAGATGTAGTCTTAGCTTTATTTTCAGCTTCAGATGTACAAGTTCTTTGTCCCATTGACTCTAAGGCCTATGGCAAATGACTCACTTCAGTGTTGTGGATTCAGTTACAAATGCTGCAAAGCCAGAAACTAAGCCTTTTTGAAGAGATAGTTAATTATAAGGTGGTATTTACCTGGTAACAAAGCCCGTGCTTAGATGATGTGTCCCTGAAAAAGCAATTAACTCAGTGGAAGTGAGAACCATTACAACTACATAGCATGAACTGGGTGCCAAGTTCTCCATGGCTCTTACATAAAACAGCAACAGCATTCAAATAATCTAGTGTCTTCTTTCCACACAGTGTGGTTTGTGTCAAGGCGTTCAGATCGGGGACTTACTGCTCAGAAAGATACTTTTTAACACTATTCTCTCATTCAGGAACTGCACTGAGGTTTTTTATTTTTTTTTTCACTCAGCAGCAATGTATGCAGTCTTCAGAGAAATGGGAAGAGCAGTGTGGGTTGTGGTGCAGCATTAATTAACTGGAGGTGCAGATGGGAGAAAAAGTAGAACCTATTAGAATTGTAGTGAATAACTTTGACTTTTTGACTGTTTAAAGTTCACAGGTACTCAGTAAGATGCCACTCAGAATTTATTTTAATAAGAAATCATTGTCTAACTTCAAAGTTGTATCTTGTGTCTAAGAGGCATGAGAATTTAGACTGAATTGATTGCCTCTGAGTGAATACCAAATCCACCCAGAAGCCCTGACAGCTGGAGACAGGAACAGGCTGAGTCTCTGTGACTGTAGAGACTATTCAAGATTATTTGTTTGGCTAGCTTTACCTTGGTTTTAAAGACTCATACAAACATTTGAAACGTGCTCAGTCAGTGCCTATTTATCAAGAATTAAACCAATAAGAAATCAGTGGAGCTCTGAGAAAAGTGTGAACTGTGGGGGTTTGATTTTTGTTTTGTTTAGGGTTTGTTTGTTTGTTTTGTAAGGGGTTTTTTTGGTCCATTTTTTTTCTCACTGAGAAATGTTTCTGATTGAGATGGAATATGAGATTAGTTAATTCCTTAGTTTGACAGTGGTAAAGCGAGCATCCCCTCTTTCTCTATTTGTTCTAGATGGAAGAAATCACCTTTCAGAATGCAAAGCAAGTTCACGGCTTTCACATCCTCCTTTCTCTCCAACTGCTAATGTAGTGTCAATGATATATGTTTGTCACATGAGTTTTGCTTTATTGAGAGCAATTTCACTAAGCAACTAACAGTAATAGGCTTGTGGTCACCGCTGTGTTTGAAAAGTCTGAGTCTCGGCACAGAGTAAGATATCTGCGTCAGCAAAGCCTGAATGCAAAAGATAAAAAAATAAATTTAGATGCAGATAAAACTTCATTCACTGCTGGGAATAATACACTTCCTGTCACGGAGTTTGATGTGAACACAGAATCAATACGTGCCTACGGTTTCTGAAAACAAATTATGTGATATAGCGTTTAAGCAAGCTTTTCTCTTTTCCTTTAGAACAGTTTGTGGAGAGGGTAAGGGAGATAAAAGTATTATTCTATCCATCTGGCACCCACTGATAATTACCATCAGCTAATAAACAACAGAGAAAATGAAATTTTTCTCTGAAAATAAGGAGTGCTTAAAATAATTTTTCTTATTCTAAAGGTCTTTTTAGATTTTGTTTTCCTGTGGTCACCAGAAATTTGCAGAACAAACTAATTTCCCTGTAGTCTAGTGAATCCAACCAGTCACAGTACTACCTAGCTTTTTATTTGTCATTTTTTTCTTGCTGATGACCTTATGCAGCAATCTAGCCTAACCTTTAAAGTTGCATCTGTCTCAATTATTGTATTTATTTCCCAGGTTTCAGCTGATTATGCTTAGCCAGACTGGTTTCCCACCCTGCTGCTGAGTTTAAACTTGACAATAGGCTCCTGGTTCTCACTTTTAAAGCAGTGAGCTTTATCTCTTCAGTGATAGGCATTTTGGTGAAATGTGGTGTATTGTGGTATTCAGGATGTCACATCTTGTTCATCTTTGGTTTCAATCTTTAATTAATTTTTTTGGTCAAGTTTTTAATATGTTGAGACAAGTGCAGAAGCATTCTGTGTCAGCATAAAACTGATGGCAGCAGTATCACCAATTTTATATCATCTTCATCTGTACTTCTCAGTGTTGATTTAAGCCTTTTTTATGTTACATTTTCACTTTTATCCCAGAAAAATGTTCAGAATATGCAATAATGTAAAGTAGGATAATACCAAATCTGGTAGAACTTATTAGAGGGTCTTTATAAGAAACATACAAAGCACTCACTAGATAAATTGAACTATCTATAACCAAAATGTTGAATAGAGATATTCTCCAATATAAAACAAGGAAAATTGGAAAGAAAATAAAGCTTTTGTGCAGAGCTTTCCCAGAATCACAGATTGGGTAAGGTTGGAAGGGACCACAGTGGGTCATCTGGTCCAAGGTCCCTACTCAAGCAGGATCATCCTGGAAACCATTCACAGGATTGCATCCAGACAGTTCTTGAATATCTCCAGTGAGAGAGACTCCACAACCTCTTTGGGCAATCTGTTCAAGTCTCAGTCACCTGCATACTAAAGAAGTTCTTCTTCATATTCAGGTGGAACATCCTGTGCAAAAGTTTTTTGCTAATTTTCTCTTGTCCTATTGTTTCCTTCGGCTCAAAGGTAATCAAGCTCCATTTGCACCCAATGTGTTACTGAGCAAGAGATATTGTATTATCAGTGTTACTTAAAGTGTCCCAAAATGTCTTACATTTTATCTCGTAACTCATGAAAAATGAGAAAGTGTGAGACCAAAAGCAGTCTTTCTTTCTTAAAAAAAATCTGAGTCTACGTTGACTCTCTGCAAAGAAAGACTGACATGCACAGAAACACGTTAAAGTGTACGTTGTGAAGCTTTTATTGTTTATAAAAGGTGAATTTGGAATTGCATGGACAAACTAGCACTCCTAGCTGCAGCAGATCTCTGCTCAAATTCCCTGTTCTTATATGGAGTCTTATTTCTGCAGGAATTATATACACTTATATTAAGTGTATATAATTCCTGCAGAAATAAAATGCAGTGCCATCTAAAGGTGATAAGATGGTAGTATTTCCATACAATGAAGTTCAATGGTTTTAAGATTAGTGGTAATTTCCACTACTCAGAAATCATAACAACCATGATTTAGGCCCCCCACATGGCATAGTGATGTTTAGCTTCTCAGTGTACATAACTGTTTGTTTCCGGATACTGTGGGTATCTCTCCTTGTGGCCTTTTATCCAATTGTTCCAATGCTAGCCACTCACTCATGCTATGGGAGCCTTGGGTTTGATATTCTGTCAAAGGCAATCTGCTTTTTTGTGTATTGTGACTGAGTGAAGATCTTTTTCTTTTTACAGCTGTGAATTAGACAGAGAACAACCATGAAAACCTGTCTAGTCTAGTGGTGGAAAGTTAATCTGGGAGAGGAAAGATCTGGGTTACCAGTCTGTTCCAAGTACAATCTCTCTCTCTGTCTCCACATTTGACAGTATAATATATATAATATAAAAACTCCATCTATTTGACAGTATTTGAGTGCAGCATGACAAGACTCATTAGTTTCTACAATTCTACTGAATACTATTGTCCACACCAACTCCAAAACTGTATTTGCAAAGATTACCTTTTTATGGAATCTACAGGAAACCACATAAAAGTGCAGCTTTCTTAACAAAAGTTAACTTTTTGCCCAAGTACCCTACAATGTACCCTCTAGTCAAACTGCAGATTTAGTCTTTCTGGGCTTTCAAAGACTCAAAAATATCAAAGAATTCTCCTTTTACCACATTCTTCTAAACAACTGATCCTTCACCAGTGACACAGACATTAAGTTCTTCATATGATAATTGTTATGTGTTGGCACGTTAACAAGAATGGAAAATAGTATCTATAAAACCAGAAATTTTTCTACTCTTATATATCTCATCTTGCTAAATAGAAAAAGTATATTTGGAAGACTAATAATGTTGACAAACTCTAGTCTGAATACTGGCATACCATATGACTCCAAATGTTTTTAAACCTACTTAGATTTTCTACAGGTTTTTTCCTCAAATATCTTGAAGGTGTTAATAAAGCAAAGCTTAGGCATGCTGCTAATGAAGCTTTAAAACAAAATTTCTCTTTTTATCTTGAAATGAAAGCTAATAGTGAAAGCTGAGCAAGTAAGTAAGGAGAAAGAGCATAGGGATCACACTGTAATTCTCTTGTCCATATTAAGTTTTCTGGGGACTCATTCTAATCACATTCAAACCACTGCAAATCAGTTTCTCCATGTCTGCTTCTGAATTATACAAATACCTGGGATAGAGAACCAAAGTCATTCATACAGGCTCCAGAAGGACTTGATTAAATATATTTTCTTGAATTTTGTTTGTGGTGCTGTCATCTTGGCCTCTCTTTGCTTTGCAGGTTGAGTCACTTTATCTGTAGTCCAAATTTTCAATTCATAATGTGATGAAAACTTTGATCACCACCCTCACATAAATGCTGGTTTACATAATTTATTTTTTATTTATGTTTTACATAAATAATTTAACATTATTTTTCTGAATGAAAATAAGAATATAATGAATGAATTTTTTTAAAATTGATAATATGAACAATATTCAGTTGCGATGGGAGTCCTTCTGTGTCTTCTACAGAAAGATTTAAGGATTTTATGACAACCAAATCTACAAAGGCTATCTCTCAAAAATAATGAGCTAAATTTCTCTCAGTTTTTCACTATCAGTAATGGGTTATTTTGTTGAGAATACACTTGCAAGATAATTCAAATTTGGAAGAAAAAGTATTTGTCTTGGAGGATAAGCATGTATCTTGCAGAATGCAAGTTTAAGTAACAGAAAGGTAAGTGTTTGCCTTCTGATTGTTTACTATAATTAGCTTTAGAGGTGACTTTTGGAATAGTGTTCCTTGCAAATAATATAGTATTCAAGTTGGTTGTGGAAATCTACACAAATTACTATGTGAAACAAAAAGTACAGATTAGCATAGGGGGTCAGCAACCACAATTAATGCAGCCTGTAATTTGCATCTATACCTATGATAGATAAAATGTATCTATATGACAGAGTGTAAAGGAGGGGTAGGGGATCATAACTAATTGCTTACTCCTCTCTCTTTGAGGGTACCTATTTAAATTATATTATAAACAAATATGGTTCAATAAGTTTTCAAGCATGGATGGTCTATAGCTGCTGGCATTCCAAATGCTGAAACAGATCTCATAGTGCTCTTAATTAGAGATTACTGAGTATCAGCCAAAATTTGAACTTGTAATATCCTACATGTTTTTTAATTATCTTCCTTGGGACGTGAGTTGAGAAAATCAGCCACTTCCTAAACATTGTTTACCAGCTGCTCCTCTATCCTTTCCTCTCTCCTAATAGCCCACAAACACAGTTACTATCCCATATAAATCCAGAAAATCACCTGAAACAGACACTCTATTTCTCAGGTATCTAAGGAAAGTGAAATTGAAACTCTAATTTTTTCTTATGTTTTTAGCCTCAAGTTTACTACATAGACATAGTTTTTGTTGCTTCTATTCATGAAGAGAAGTTGATAAACAGCTTGTTAGCGAAGGGGCAAAAGCAGACAATACATTTGACTGTCCCAAACTACTAGAGACAAGAAATGATCTTGCAGAACATCTTCTCTGTGGCAGATGTCTGATATCAGAAAAGTAGCACTGTTCTGAAGTTTGAATTCCTGACACAAGATCAGCTTTAGCTTTGGTCACCATCTCTCTCACCAAGCAGATGGAATAAAAGTCTCAAATAACTTGTGATGCATTGCCAATCCACAGGTACCAATGCATGCTGCTGCCTGAGTACTGCTGCTCCTCCATGCAATGGTCATGCAAGGGACTTGTTGAGAATTGGTATGGGTCCAATTTAATGTACTTGAAAAAAACTCATCACATTTCTACCTTTCAAGACAGAGAAATAGTTTTGAAGCTCCCTGGAGTCTTGAAAACCAGTGATTGCAGTTGTAAGCGGGGCTGCCATGATGATTATCTGCAGACACTTTGTGGAAGAATTACTTCATGCAGCAATTGTCTTATTCTATTAATAACAAATATGCCTACTGAGCAAGGAAACACACTCATGGAGAAAAAGAGCATTTGTAAGTCCATGGCAAGCATGTGTTGCAGAGATCTGATTCCTCTCTTCTACCAAATAATATATATAAGGTGTTCCCAAATCTGTTGGGAGAAATACGCTTTAAAAAAGAAAAAAACACCTAAGCAATATGTTAAATATTTGAATTACAGGCTGATTTTATCAAAATGTATGAGTACTTCATGCCCAGCATACACTGCTGGAAATATCTGAGTGGATCAAGCCCTTTGTAAGGGGAACATGAGCTGGCTGGAGGAGGGAGGCAAAACTCCCCCAGTTCCCATGAGGTGAGAAAAGCCTCAGGGACAGCAAAATGCATCTGTCTGGAAAGAAACCTTTGAAGAGAATACAAAATACTAAGCTGGACGAAATAACTCTTTCAAGCAAAAAGAAATCCTCTTAAAATTAAATATGGTATACTTACACAGTCAACTGCATCCAAGAAAAGAAGAGTAATAACTCCAAACAATTTCATAACTGAAATATTTATGACAATAAAATTATAATAAAATTATTATGAGGTCATGAACATGTGGTCAAAATGAATAGTAATTCTGATCTAGAGAGAATTCTGAGGAGTCATGTTTTAGTGTTTGTATCCAACAATGCTTCAACAGTGCTTATGGTATACTTCTCATATTGGTTGTGGTCTTCGCTCCAAGGCATATATTTCCAGGTAGCCTGTTGGTGCTCTGTGCACTGCTGGGCTGGAAGGTTGCAGCAGTGGCTGATCTATAACTGACCCAACCAGGCAGCTCAGCAACCACTTTTGGTCAGTACTTGTGGAGGTTTTTGGGCTGAGACAAGCTGGTGAAAATCAGCAAAGAATGGGAGACATATTGGGCACTAAGAAAATTATCAACCATTTCGTTTAACCCCTATCCTTGGAACTTCAATATTTTGAATTTTCTTTATTATATTAATACAGATACAATTTTTTTCTCTAATGTTAAAAACAATATATTAATAACATATTATCCTTTTCCTTATTGTGCAGGGCTTTTTGCAAACCCCCATTTTCCACTAAATCATTCATATAAGACCCAACCTGGAGTACTGCATCTAGCTCTGGGGTCCCCAGCAAGGACATAGACCTGTTGGACTGAGTCCAGAGAAGGGTCACCAAGTTGATCAAAGGGATGGAGCACCTCTCCTACAAGGAAAGGCTGAGAGAACTAGGATTGTTTAGCCTGGAAAAGAGAAGGCTTCAGTGAGACCCAGTCGCAGCCTCCCAGTACTTGAAGGGTCCCTAGAAGGAAAACAGAGGGAGACTTTTCACAAGGATATGTAGCGACAGGACAAGGAGGAATGGCTTCAAACTGAAAGAGAGTAGGTTTAGATTAGATATTAGGAGTAAAATCTTTACTGTGAGGATGGTGAGGCACTGGAACAGGTTATCCCCAAAAAACTGTTGATGCTCTGTTCCTGAAAGGGTTCAAGGCCTGGTTAGATGGGGTTCTGAGTGAGCTGATTTAGTGGAAAGTGTCCCTGCCCATGGCAGAGGGGTTGGAATTACCTGATCTTTAAGGTCCATTACAATCCAGGCCATTCTGTGATTCTGTGATCTGCTGCTGCATTCAGCAGTGTCTGTGTCTGTATTGCAGCTTCTGGTAGTCTGAGTTTCTGTTAGTTCCTCTGTTACTATGGCACTCCGGTACTTTCACTTCTACTTTCACAGAGTTCTTTCACTGTTTCCTCCAGTCAGCCAAGTACTAGCACGTCTGTTGCTTTTTGAGCTACTATTTGTCATTCTCTACATAATTTTCACATCCAGTCTGGAGGAAAAAAATCTGTGCGTCCACTCGAGTCTTTACCTATGAAGGCACAACACAAGATCTAATGTTATAGTTAAGTGTCATAATAAAAGGAGAGTCCAAAGCCAAAGCGATTGTCTGTAACTTCGTATGTTTTATAATCAAGAAGTGATGAACTTCGTATTTCTTAGAGCAGTCCTCAGTACATCAGTGGTGTTTTTTACATGTACAGAGCTTTCTTGCAAGAACAGCTTGCCACAGTATGCATAGATCTTTTAAAATATTATATTCTGTTGACTCTTGTGGGGTTTGCTGTGCAGTGGCTTGGAAAAGAAGAGGTGTTGCATTGACTGATAGGAGAAGATTACATCTAGAAGAATTACATGCTCAAGGTGGTTACAGCAACCGTATTTCTTGGGCAGTAGCACAGTGAAATTTTCTCCATCATATGATCTGAAAGCCAATCCATAAGGACAAACCCTCTACAATTCCGCTATATATATATATATATGTATATATTTATCCTATGGCTTTAAGAACTACATGCTTGCCTGGGTCTTGTAAACTAAAGACATGTAACATTCAAGAGCTCTGCATGTTGAACTGGACAAATAATTACAAATTCCATGTATTTAGTGTAAATGTGTAGCAGTAGGAACTATTTGGTATTACATTTTAGGCAGTAAAAGAGCAAAAAGTCATTTCCATATTATGACAAAATTTTGCACCTAGAGATGTGAATCAGTGTTTTGAAAATAAGTCATGCAAGTTAGTGTCTCACATGCCAGCTCAAGAAAAAAAAAGAAATAGAAGTCTAGAAGTGCAACTGTATAAGATTTCACTGATTAAAAATGTGATGGAAAAAAAAAAAAAGTAAGAACTGACCTGCAGGACAAAAACTGAAGACAAAGCAAACCTTCAAAATTACATTGAAATAATAATAATAATAATAATTAAAGTTAATTTTAAGCTTGGAGAATAAAAATATAAGGGGAAAAGGGAGAAAGGACAGCATATTTTTTCACTTTCTTCTATTTTGTGTGCTATTGTGGGAATCACTACAGCAGATAACATCTAAGAAAAACACGTTTGACCATGAGAATGTTTTTTTTCTTTCTAAATTCAGTATCTAAATTTTTTACCTACTTATGCATGTTTTTATTTGTTCTCAAGGTTCTTTCTCTTTTCTAAGAACAATATTAGCTAGTCCTGAGAAGTTCTTATTTCTTAACTAGTCTCTACCTGTATTCCTTCCAACAAGCTACATACAAGATGATTGTGTAATTTATTATGTTTTCCAACTGAATAGTTGAACAAAAGATGGCTGAATTTTAATCCTATGAACTTTTATTTTATCTAGCTCTAGTTTTTCTTATTGTAAAAATATGAAAGGGAACTAGACACATCCTGTGGCAGCTGAAGTCAGCTTTTCTCATTCAGAAGTGTTATGGAGTAAATAAGCCTTTCCACAGCATTACAGAAATAGCGTTCTCCACTTGTCTTCATGAAATAAGAAATGTGCAGTTTCACTGCTGTGTCTTCAAAGTCCTATAGCTGCAGATGGAACGATACTATTGCTTTTGAACTCTCCTGTTTTCCTTAGATATCCTCTAGTTGTTGCTTTTGATCTTTTACTGAGAGTCAAAGGTTTGTTTTTTGGTATTGGGGTGTACATTCTGGTGTTGCAGAGTATGATGTCTTTTGAGGGATGTAGGGCCATGTGCACTATTCTTTACTTGACAGAATGGTCTAAAAATCATTAAGTTTTCAGTTCTCAAACGTTAAAATTTAGTTTCCAGAAGTATCTGGGAAAGGCTAGATTTGCATAGAAAAGCATATGTAAAATGCATGAGAAATTTCAGTGCCTTAATCCATCTTTCATAATGAAAATTAATACTATTCTCAAGGCAAGATGATGCAATAATTAATTTAATTTATGCCCAGTCAGAATCAGAGTAGGATAATAAGAAATAAGAACAAATCTAAGAACACTTTCCACCCACTCCTCCTTTCTTCCTGGGCTCAACTTCACTCCCAGTTTCTCTGCCTCCTCCCTTGACCCAGAGGGATGGTGGACTTGGCCTTGGCCAGCAGCAGGTACATCTTGGAGCTGGCTAAAACTGTCTATGTCCTATATGGGGGCAGCTTCTGGCATCTTCTCACAGAATACATCCTGGCACCCCCACTACCAGAACCTTGCCACAGAAACACAATGCAAGCTGTTATGCTGTTTTCAGAACACACATCAAAACATTCTCTATGATTTTTTAATAAAGTCACCCGGATTAAGGGTACCCAAGGTGAGTGCATATACTGAGACATGGAATTAGGGCAGTATTTTTCATTCTATATGTTTTTCAAGGAAGATGTGCATAAGACAAAGAGCTCAACTTAGCACAGGGATGTGATGTTTCTCAAAATTCTTTTCCCATGTGAAGTCCCAGATACCAGTTCTTAGAGTGAACATGGGAAATGAGGAAATATATGAATATACGGAAAGATCATAGACCTGAGCTCCCAATTACTACTCTCCTGAGGGATAATTTTGCATAAGGCTACTCTTGGAAATAACCTTCTTTTCAAATGTGAAGTTGAATCTCTCTCTTTCTCCTGCAATAAATTCTAAAGCTAGTCTTGTATTTATGGTATTTATGTGTACTGAGCGATCTATTTATGTGTACTGAGTGATCAATAGAGTAGATATTGCAGAGATAATCTTAATGGGAAAGATAAGAGGAACTCAACAAAATGTTTAAATGTCTTTTGACAAGTTAGATTAGTGTAGTGGGAAACAGAGCTATCATATTGAAAATTGTCTGTAGGTTGTTTTTCTTTCCCTGAGGAAAATGAAAGGCAGCAGCCTTCATCTTGAATATGATTTGTGATTGCTGCAATGCAAAATAGTAAGTAGAAAGCTCTTAATACCTTCCTATCTTGCAGCCTTCTTGAGGAGGATTGAAATGTTCATGTGGAGCCAGAAGATCGGATGACAGAGAAAAGAGGCAGAAATTAGAAAATTATGTTCTAGAATTAGCTTCATTATTAATGAGGCATTAACTAGATTATTTGAACTATTCAATGGTTAAAAGACAAAATACAATAATAATTGATTCCTAATTCTGTATGTGTGCCGTGTTTCCTATTGCCCATAACAACAATTTGAATGGAAGACCTCGGTGGTCCTTATCCAGCCCTGTTCCAGTTGAAATTTTAGATTTTCTGTTTTGTCCCAACCTTAACTTTAGGGAAGTTCCTTGAAACAGTCAGCTCTTCCACTGAGGAAAAAAAAGAACCCAAAACCTCCAGAGAGAAATTTTTGCTGCCCTCAGTTTGTTTTGGCTAGTTCTCTTTTGCCTAGTTCTCTTCAGACCCACTCATATTAGGCCTATTTTTCTCTCAGCTTTAACTAGGCTAAACCAAAGTTCAAAGGACAAAAAGGTTACAGAAGAAACTAGATATTCCTCACAGAAGAGCTCTATCAGCGTTCTTAAGTTTGATTTCGAAGATAGGTGTTTTCTGTATGTGCAATGAGGGTGATACTCCAATTTTCACCTGAGGTACACTCAATCTCTGGATAGAGAAGTGTCCCTACATTTGATATTTTACCCATCTTAAGTGAAATAATAATTTGAAAGATTCAAGACCACTGAGATTTATATTAATTTCTTCTATACATTTCTACACTTCTCCCTATATTCTGGTGAATTTTGCCTTCTCCTGAAAAAGTATGGCTCCAGCACTTCCTTTGATCTTAATGTTTCCTGTTAAAGAAAGGGTTACCAGAAAAGGAATTCTTTATACACATGCAAACTGTAGTGACTCCTTTTCCATTAAAAAAAAAAAAAAAAAATGTATTAGTCTGAAGATTTTCTGCAGAATTGGCTGCAAACCCTTATGCAAGGATAGCATAGACTGCAAGTGAAAAACTAGCTGTGAAATAAGTGCAAACATTTTGCTTTCTGAAATCCTTTCAAAACTATATTTTGTTTATAAGAGTAGGTTTGATGGTCCAAATCCTACATTAAAGAGAGAGAAAGAAAAATGCAAGCAGGGGACAGGATCCCTAATGTGCCTGTGATTGCAGATGCTGGAAGTCTTGCAGCCCAGAAGATTAAGCATTAAAAAATAATCTGTCAGTCAGATCAGTATATGCAGGGGAAGAGAAGCATCACTGGGTAAGGCAGATGGGTCAAATTGCTGCTCAAACTGCTAAATGCTTATTCTCCTAAAGGGTTTAATCTGATTCTTAAGAGGCAAGTCCTTCTTCCCGAGGGGAATTGATGCCACTTTCAAATAGGGTGTTTATGAGGAATTCGTTTGAATAAGAAACAAAAAAGCTTAACCATTCAATTTTTATTTTAAGGCAGTTGTCCTGTAAACTTTTTTAAACTAAAATGGTAGTGAAGAAGAAACAAAGGAGAGTAATTGAAAAGAAGGCCTTATTTCTACAGAATGCTAATATAATAAAAATATACCAGCATCATCTGTCACCAGCCCAGAGCATCTTTCCTTGTTCCTGCAGACTGTTCTGTCACACTGATCTCCCAGCACACCTGGCTTTCTGTCTTCACTTAATTTCCCACAGAACCAGATTTCCCTCATGTGCTGCTTGGATTTGTGTACTACATCACAGGAAAAGAGCAAAAATATGGTTGGTACAAGACTTCTGCTGGAATAGTTCCCTCTTGTCTTGCTTTGAGGGCAAGACCCTGCTAGGAGGCAGTTGAGACTCTGTAACTGTCATGCTGTACAGAAACTTCTCTGATTTATTTATTTTTTATAATCCAACTGGTGGACCTATTAAAGCACAGGATACAGGCCACCAGTTTATTCTATAAATGTCTGAGAACAACTGGCAATGTAGCACAAGGACAGGAGATGGACAGAGGTGATAATTTCACGACCTTATCAGAAATTTGACAAATACAGGTTTGTGTAAGAGAGAAGAGGTCCCTAGGGCAGTACAGGAGAAGTCATGCTCCGAAATGACCAAAACCACATGATAAAAGCAGGGTGAGCATTGCTGAAGAAGCACACTTGATTTGCAAACCATACCTGAGCTGTTTTCTGCATCTTGGAATACAAGCGGAATTCAGGGATATTTCATGGATCTCAGAAAAAAAGCAAGGAATGCTGCATAGCAGACTGGAGGCTTACTTGTCCGAAGATTCTAAAATACTTCTAACAACACTGGTACTTCAAAGGAGAAAATTTGGTTGATGTTTCAAGCAAACAAAGAAGGGCATAGTTTTTTGCAAGGTTAATTGCTTTTGTGGCTCACAGAGGAAGTGAGATGTGATTCTTGCTCTACCATTTAAAAATGCTTGCTTCTACTGTTTAAAAAATAATTGACTAAGTGAAAGCCAAGACTTTCATTTCCAGTGAGGAAGTTTCCTGTTTGCACTCCTTATAAGCAAACAGAAACAGTGATTTCATTTTGGGTTACTGCAGAGAAATACTCACGAAAAAGATTCTTTTTTTACAACGGAACTAATTGCAATTTTATGATTCTTGTTATATAAGCAGCTGAAAGGAGTTAGATTAAAGATATTTTAATTAATCTGACTTGGTACATTTAAAGCCCAGCAGCAATATGTTTGTATTTGCTGCATCCAATTACAGATATAGCAAGTAAAGGATAATGATAATGCTTGAAGCCATTCACCAAACCTCCAGGAGAGGGATGCACTCAAGACCTGACATCAATTTAAGGAACAGATGCAGAATTAAGCCTTTTGAAACACACATAAATGGGAACTAAAGTGTTTAAGACAAACTCAGTGAAATTTGTTAATACTGAGCATTTGTTTTCGCAGTGGGTCCAACAGTGACAGCCTTGACAGTCTTTGTACAGGTAGTGGAAAATTGTCGAGAGACAATTCTGATGTCTATGTCACAGCTAATTGGATCATAGAAATATCCAAAATCTGGCTGAGAGTGTTGAGACAAAGCAGCAAATCTAGTAGAAATTGTTGCAAATGTAAAATAAGAAAAAAAAAATTTAAAAATACTTTCTGAATGATTTCCTTGGATTTGGACCTGTAATTTAAGAATTATTTCTGTTAAAATCTAGAATTTAAAAGGCTATGTCAATGCTAATTAGGGTCACTAAACTATTGCTGAAATGTATACACTTGTTTTATTCCTCTCTTCATTAATTGGTAGTTAATTGGCAAACCATCTTCATCTGCAGGGAGAATAAAAATAAGCTATCTGAGATATGCATCTGGATAAATTTCAGAATTTTGTCTTTCAAAGTCTATGACTTGTTAGAACCTTATAATTTTACCACCATTTCACAGGTTATTGGTTGTTTTTTTTTTTCTGTGAATAACGACTCTTTTATTATCTGTAAGCAGCTGATTAGAAGTATTCATTACTGAAAGTGAATTTTAGTTGAGATTGTTGGAGCACATAAGTAGACATCTGCTCTTGTTGGGATCAGCATCATTTTTCAAAGTAATTCCCTTCAGCAAATAGTGATATTTAAACATTTAGGTTGAACATTCAACAGACACAAAAAAACTTCCAGTAAATTAACAGCCTGAAAGGAAATACAGATTTTCTTCAGTGTTCATATCGCTAATCAAACTAATATTTTATGCATTAAGAAACTCTCTTTTGTTATGGTGGTTAAAGCAATGGTCCACATCAGTATTCAAATCACAGCTTTTAAAGGTGAAAGTCAGATTATTTCTGCCTATGTGCTACAGTATTTCTTAAAGAAAATATATTCCTTCAGTTCTATGGATAAGATCATTAAGTTTTAAACCATAGATGATGGACATAAAAGAAAAAAAAAATTAGCAAGGTATAGAAATGGTATACAAAACAACTTGAATACAAACCTTTATAGCTGTTACAGAGGATAAAAAAAACCTTTGCTCCACAATGAAATAATGCATCATACAAGATATATAAAAATTAGAAAACAATTTAAAAGCAAGCCTGTTGAGATATCTACTTTCTGTAAAATACAAAACACAGACTGCTGAAAGATGAATTTGAGATATCAAAATTAATCCTCTGTTGTTTTCAAATTTGAACTAATATTTCTTTGGACATGAAGAAAAAAATTCTTCTGGTGACAGACTATGCCTTTTGAAGCAGTACACTAAATTGCTGAAGAACAATTAAAAATAGAGTCATAGAAATTATTCTCCCCTCTCATTTTGATTGCCAAAAATTATCTACTGATCTACTGATGCTGCACAGGTAAAAATGAATAGTAAAAAAATTTATATATTCTGTCACTTATGTTCAATACAAACATTCTCAGGTAAACCACATCCATGCCTTATCAACAGGCATTTCATTGATCAATTAATTAGAGTGATAATAAAATAAAACCTAGCTGGAGAAACAATATGAAGACCTTGAATAGCCTAAGGATCAGTTCTAAGAAACACAGAAATAATTTTAGCATGTATTTATGTATGTATTGATAATTTCTGGATATTAGTTTTACTCACAGTACAAAATTATTCTTTTGATATGCTGAAATGTGGATTTTTTGGGGGGAGTTGGAGGCTTCTTTGTTTTGGTTTTATTTTTGTTTTGTTGGCATCAGGAAGCTGTGGTAGTCAGTAGTCAGATTAAACTGAAATTTATTTCCAATATACCAAGGAACTCATTTTTGAGAGATATTGTCTGTATCTGTATGCAGCTGCTTTTAGACTTTCAAACAAATGGTGGAGACCGGTAATTTTTGCTGTTTCTTCAGGTATCTATGTGTATATTCAGTGCTACTTGTTACCTTGCTAAGTTTCTTCCTGCCTAGTCAGGCTAGAGTTATTTCTGAAAGAAAAAAAGTATATGAGTGTGCTATGGTTAGCATGATTGCTGAAAATAAAGCAATTATTTAATGTAATCTTGCAGAAGAATAGCGTTCAGGACCATGATACGAAAGCTCCCAAGCCACAGTTTCTTAATCACGTTATTATGCTGTGGCTAGGAAATGAAGAATATATCAAGTAGATAAAGATAACTTAACATAGTAACCAGCATAAGAAGTTTATTAACTCCATAACACACTTCAGTCAAACAATATATTAATCCTTGTGATAGGATTTTATAGCATATCTATGAAAGTGTGTGAGAATGGCTGGTAGATGTGCATGGCATCATAATGGATGAGTAGGGTCTTTAGGCCATGAGGAAACAACTGTGCTTGCTATAACAAGCTTGTGTATGTTATTGGGAAACCCTTGTCCAATCTGTTACCCCAGATTAGTGCTAAGACCTGGACAGGGAGACACTCAAGATTGGCAAGAGGAGAAAAAAAACCATTCTGTTTTGCCATTATTGTATTCTTGCATTCATGTTTGAAGCAAAGCCTGCCTGCTATATTCAAAAGTGGAGGGAAAAAAAGATCTATGAAGAAAATTGTGAGAAAATAATCTTATTAAAATACTCTCTTAAAATTCTTTCAAATGTATTATCAGAATGTTGGTATCTATAAAGTGCTGACACCATTTTCTTTTGATGTTTTCAATGAAAAAAACCCAACAAACAAGCATGACTTGTACCCTAATTTCCAGAAAATGTAAATTTCAAACATTTTTTAAAACGAAATTTTGCAATTCTATGATCAATGTTTCTATGGAACACATATGATTTCACAAGAGTTCATTCATCATATTCAGAGACAAAATGCAGTCATTTACAGCTTAATCTAACATCTAGTTTTGGCTCAACATAATCAGTACTGTTCCGAAGAAAAATGGTGGCAATTGTAGAACATTAACAATTAACATTGACTTCTTTCTTCTTTCATTTTTCCCCTTTTCCGTAAATATCAGAAATATTTATTTTTCTGAATTTTATGAACACTTTGATTCCAAAAATTTAAAATGTTGAACTATGAGGGTTATATAAGACTGAGGTACTGTTTCCAAATAAGTAAGTTATGTTTAACATGTCTCAGTAACTGCAACTTTATTAAGCCTCAGTTACTGCATCTATAGAGAAAGAGTATATTAAAAAAGCTTTAGATAATAATATGAAGTGAAACCAGACATAATTCAATGCTGAACCAAAGAATAAAAGACAGTGGGTAAAATAATTAAAGTAAAACCAGAAGGTTTACAAGGAACAAACATGGTAAGGGGTAATTCTAGCAAAGAGTGATTGCAACCACAGACCCAAGAAACCCAGTGACTCAAAAGAAGAAACTCAGCATGTGCACTAATCAGCATAAGAAGAGAGAGAATCATTTAAGAAATAGAAGATGGAATACTAATTAATGATAGAACTGTACAACTTGTAACTAATGAACATTAATGTCACCTAGAACTGCATTCTGCACAGAACTCTAAATAAATCAAATACCTTGACTCTGTGTGTGGATTGTTCTCTTGCACTGTGGGTGAATGAATATGTTTCAGGACAACAAGACCATGGCAGTTTTGTGTGTTCTCAGGCAAGAACTTTTGAAGTATTTTAGTGTAAAAATGACTTTGGATACAGAGAAATGAACATTTTAGGACTCAGAAATCTTAACATATGAACTTCAAAGCAAGAAACCTCAAACTGATGAAGTGCAAAAGGAGAACCAACTAAAGAAAATTCATTATTTAGAACTCAGTGAGTAATATTAGTGTAATTGCTTGCAACATAATTATTTGCTAAATTATTTTTACCTTCCATGCTGATGTCTTTTAAATCAACAGAAACAAAATGAGAGTAACTGGGAAACCGCTGATTGACTAGAATAAGCTTGGGTTCTGTTCTGTAAGGGGGCTTTGTACCTTCAGCTGCCTTGGAGCTTCAAGAGAAAAGAGGATGCTTGGCACTGTAGTAATTATTTCTTTCTCATTCTGTTCACAGAACCTACAAAATGTACTATGAAGTGAAAGGGAAGACTGAGAGAAAAATGGCGCAGAAGTTATGAAGTCAATACTGTATTCTGCAGTATTAGATAATGTGTGCACATTTCTGGAATACATAGTAATTTTCTCAACAGGAAAAGAGGTTGCTGAAGTAAAAACATGAACAGTCACTGCAGGGAAACCAAAACTTTTGACCTTGGATTTTTTTTTCTTTATTTTTCTACTTTGTTACTATGTTTTCTCTTTTCAAGGACTTAGCAGTAATTAGACCTACTTTTGTTGCTCTCCTAACATCCACCAAACCTAAACAGCCCACAACTATGCCTTAAGAAAATCAATTCTGTTTTTTGATATCTTTTGAATGTGTAGTTGAACACGCTTTCTGTGACTCAGTCATCACCACCAGTATGCAAAAGTTTGTAGGGTCATGAGAGTGACTTTGATAATGTTTGTTTCCTGATAAAACCTTTTGCTTTGGAGAGGAAGAAGAGGGAGGCAGGAAGAGAGGGGAGAAATGAAAGAAGTGAAAAAGAAGAGTTAGGTTGACTAACACCTTAAAGAAAAAAGAAGAAAAAACTTATTTTGGCTTCTAAGTACCTCTCCTTACAGATTTTACTCTTCCTTCCTTTTCTTGCTTGCCTCTTCTCTCATTTTTTTTCAAGCATTATGGGATCCTTTCCTTCCAACCCACTTCCTACTTCAGAAGAAGTGCAGATCCCACACAGATTGTATTGATCTCTTCCCCAGCAGGACCACCATTAGCCTGGATGATACCCCTGGGAAAGGTTTCAAACATTTCCATGGAGTGCCTGATGATCATTCAAGGACAAGACTAGACACCTTGAAAGGCTGTTCCTCTTTTCTCTTCCTTGTTCTTCTCTTAGAAGAGAGAGGCTGTAATAGCAAGCTGAAAGCCACTAGTGCGTGGAAAAACTACTATATCAATCTCAGTATGTTTTTCTATCTTAATTCATAATGAATCACACTTGTTAAAGCAGAATCCCATAAACAGCCATGGAAGAATCAAATACTTGTGAAGAAGTATGATTGTGTGTGGCCCTTCAAAACACAAATATTAGCTAGTTTGTTCTGAGGCAGAGAGCCCAAGAAAGAGGGACAAAAGAGACTTTATTTAGTAGATAAAAGAGAGTGTTTATTGACCTATTCAAGAACTTTGACTGACCCAAACCACAAACCTTTTCATTTGCAGTGCTGCTGTGAATCCAAGTTTTAATTTAGTATTTGTGCATTTGGTTTTCCATATTACATGCAGTACTTAGAGAAAGCTAGAGAAAGATTTTGGAGTTGGAATCAGAAAAGTATTCAGAAAGGCCAGTGAAACCCATTACTTCATGCTATGGTGCTCTCTTCATTCACAAGGAAAACAATAATTCAGGGTCATGCAGCACTCAGGTTCTGACCTTATCTGTATCATCTAATATATTTATTCTGAAGCAAGAATGTTTTTTGCCATAGTGAAGCTGCTTCCACCAGTGATAATTTATAAATATTAACATGTTGCTTATAGTAACTGTAATCCACATATAATTCTAACTTTTCTATCATGTTTTACCTGAGACAATGTAACAGTAAGAAAGAGCAAGACTCAGTAGTTAATACTGTACACTGATCACCGAAATTTGTTTCACCCAGCTAAAAAGACTTGGAACGAAACTGCTGTGAGACAGAAGATACAGTAGGTTTCAAAATGAGCTCCACATACTAGGTATGGGGAAGTTTGCCTTTACTCATAATGATGTGATAGAATTCAATCTAAGATTTAATTTACCTCCTTGAAGCCTGCTAAGGTGGCCTCTGCATTATTCCATCTGTCCTTCAGGCAATTCTCATCAGAGTTCAGAAATCTATGCCTCTGTCTGCAAAGCAGAATGGTGATTCTGGCAGGATAATTGCCACATATTTCTGTAACAAGATGATACAAAATGAATAAGGATCTGACACACATGCCTAGATGTCTAAAAATCCACTGATAAAATATTTTTTCTTTTCCTTTTGCTGATATTTCACTTTTATCATCCCACTTCATTATAAGTTGCCAATGTTGTTATGGTTAGTGAGCAAGAACACTTTTTACCTACTTTGATACGTCACATAAAAAGAAAGGACAATTTTTTTGTGAAAATGCAGAAATCCATCTGCATTTTTTTCCCCAGAAATTGTTAGATGAAGACCGAATAGCATCACAAAATCTGTGCCTTAGAATGTGGTACATGACTAACAAAGATACGTGACAAAAAGATACATTAAACTCACCATGGCATAAGTATAGACTAAAGTGTGCTTAGGTTTGGGGATCTTAACTTGACAACTATTTAAAAATTTTAAATTAATGACTTTTTTTGTTGTAAATTCTAATATTTGTATCCATAAAAGCCTATTCCTCATCCCCCAAAACTTCAAAAGTAGTTGAGACCAACAACACAGGAAATTTGAAGGCTATTGTGCATACACAGGCTGAGCTTTATTAGGGCTGCTTGTAAAAAAAATGTATAAAGTCTGCTTCTTATTCTAACCAGCTTGTATTATCTCTATAATTTCCAGGTATGCTCAAAGTGTCTAAAAGAAATTATTATCTGCCAACAGCAAACTCAGTAAAAGCATGATATTAACCTCTCTAATAGTTAGAGGTACTGCAGTGTGTCAAGGCAGTGTAGTTAACAACATTTGAATAATGAAAGTCTCCCCAAAGTCAACGACTGAAAATTCCTATTTACTTTTTTTTTTTAATCAAACATCAGTTTTCCACTGTTTTATAGCCTAGTTACTAAGGAATGTCTGCCAATAGCTTACCCTAAAGGCACATTACATTGCTAACAAGTCCAGTAATAACTGTCAGATTCAGAAAATTATCTTCTCTTTCCTACCTAAAATCATCAGAATTTATAGGCTTCTTGGCATATTATTCTCATGAATAGGTATCGTTACTTTCTTCTGCAAGAAATAGTCTCAGATTTTTTTTCTTTGAATTGTTGTATTTAGGAGATGAACCTGTTATTTTACATTTACATGAAATGTGTCTGGTAGTTCAAGCCCTAAATTTAGTAATTTACCTGAGACAAGCTGAGGTGGTAAAGCAAGAAAAGATCTATGCAGCTTTTGTATCTCCTAAAGAGAATAATTCCTTGTCCTTGAGGATAAACACTACTTCTGTGATAATACTATAGGCATGCAGGTTGCTGAAGGCACAGACGACAAGAACCACAGAGCATCCTGGAAGCTGCTGCATTACCTGGGAGAGGAGGAGAGTAGAGAGTCAAGAAAATCCCTTCTCCCTCTGACTAGATGTGAGGATATGCACAGGGTTCAGGATTTCTGCTGTGTCCTCTCAGTTCCTTCTCACAGTCTCTCTGCAAGCTACTTTTCAAATCTCATCACATCAAAGTACCCCACACTGAGGCAGGTGGTATTTTACTCTTTAAAATAGTCACAGGAGATGAAATTAGTCCCTGCATTCTGTAGGACTAGTGCACTGGAGGCCCAGAAAAGGAGAAAGATGGCTCAGAAAAACCTATACAGGGTAAAAAATATAAAAGAACTGTAAGAGAAGGATAAGAAAAGAAACAGTGTCAACTAGCTGTTGAGATACTAGATGGAGTTGAAGAATGGTATCATAAAATGGATAAGCAAGGAAAGAATGCTTTAGAACTGAACTGACATCCTTCATGAATAGTGAATAAGAAGGATAAGGCAAAAAAGGCAGGATTAGAAAACCATATTTAAGCAAATGCTTTTGAGATAAGCTTATTGTTTTCTTTATATTTTACTTACAGTAAAGAAATAGAATTTGTAAGACACAATTTTCCCTCTTCTTAACTCCTTAAGTAAGGAGTTAACTTTTGAAAAAGTGTGTGCAACATGGAAAATTCTCCTTCTACTGGAAACAACATCTACAATCTTTTTTCTAACAAAATTTTTTCTAACCAAGTTTAATTAACATTTGAGAAGGAAAGAAGTATCTGTTTGTTTCTAAAAAAGTGACCAACCATTCCAGTTGTTAATTCAGGAATTTATTATTTGTCATAGTAATGAAAATTAATATGAAATGCACATGTTAAAAAGTCTTAGTTTGGTACTGATGTAATAGTCTAGATGTGATATAGCTAATATAGTAGACATAAAAGATTAACTTGAACAGACAAATTATAAATGAAGATTTGTAAGAAAATAAGCTTTGGGTTACTGAATGCCAGTAGCAGTGATCAAAATACTGAACTTAAAGAGAGCGAGTGGAAAAAAATATGCATTAGCATTTGGAATGTATGAAGTATGGCAAAAATTCCAGTTTTTAACCCTGAAAACAACTGATATTGAGACTAGAGAAAAAAATTATTTCATTGTAGAAGCTTATATATCAAAGATACTAAATGTGAAGAACAATAAAGTCACAGAGGTCCTTCTGAGGGTTAAAAGTGATTGTTAACATATGTCAAGAAGGGCTATTACAAGTAGAAGGTAACTATTTTTTTATGCTAGAACTTCGCTAATGCAGATTTTAAGTGAATGAACTGATATGACTAAGCAATAAATAAATGCAGAAGTAAAGATTTAGCTAAGTCCAAATATCTTTTCATGTTGCTATCCTATGCAGGTGGCAGTCTAAGCCTAATGCTAATTAAAATGTCAAGACCTGTACAATAAATAAGGTGAAGAGTGGCAAAGCTCAGAATCTGATTTACTTTCTTGTCCTTAATCAGGCAGGTGGTGTGAATATGAGCTGACTTGGAGGGAACGATCAAGATCGGTATCTTGTGAGGGTATTGTTCTAAGATAGGAAAAGTACATCTTGTGTTGCAATTATCATGGAAACTGAGCAAACCCAGCAGATACACTTGACGCAGTAGTCAGAGGTACTTGAATTTGGCATAGACATAAATTATTCCTTTCAGTCACCAGCCTGCAGTTAGCATTACACTAGGGTTCACCATCATGTGGATGTTGCCTACTTCCCTAGCTATAGACTTGGAAACTCAGCCCACAGGAACTGTTAAGAGAAAGTGCTGAGTCTTCACAGATGGTGACCTGACCACATTCCCTTGCTTTTCAGGATACTTGATCTTTGCACACTCTTCCCTGTGTAGGTAAATTTAAAACTGCTTGTGAATAGTGAATGGCCAGTCTTCGCGAACGAAGAACCGGGGAAAGTCTTTCCACCTTCCAGCCTGCGCATTGGATTTTTTTTTAGGTGAGACACAGTGTGCGTGGAACTGAGCCCACTCTTTAATCCTGAGGTTCATGTGCCGGGGCCAAGCACGCTTGGACGGTGGCAGCGAGGTCCTCAGGACGTAGATGGATTGCCTTACAGGGCTAACGAGCTCCATCTGCCCGGGGAGGGGCCCCGACCGGGAATCGAACCCGGGTCTCTGCGGTGACAGCGCAGCGCCTTTACCCCCTAGACCACCAGGGGCTCCCTGCTTGTATAATCCTATCCTCTTCAATTAGATATTCAGTCATCAGATATTTAGTTCAGGATTTAGTCTGATTGTTACCTTCTAGGCATGATCTAAGTCATAAAATGTAGTCACGTCTCAACTAATCCTGTCTCTATGTGGTTCATATTTAAATATTAAAAAACAAGGTTTTAATATTCCCACCCAAAAATGAGAAATAGAAATATGTATTGGAGGAAGATGTAATACTAATGCTAATCTTGTTCCTTTATTTCCCACCTTGGTTTTGTTGAGGACGCTTTCACCTGTTGAAAAATGTGTTTGTGGATATACTTGCAAAATTGCTATCAAGGTTTTTGGTTCATGACTCATACAAAGGATGTAGTCAAATGACTGCACAATATTTGTATTTCTGAAGGTTAATATAGTTCCCTTTGTGATATGGCTCACCAGGATATGGCTTTTGTCACGGGAGTTTTTACATTCCCTTATACACGTTTCCTGGAGAAGCTGTGGATGCCCCATAATTGCAAGTGTTCAGTGTCGGGTTGGATGAGGTTTTAAGCAAACAGATCTAGTGCAAGATGTCCCTGTCTATGGCAGGGAGATTGGAATAGGTGGTCTTTGAAAGTCTCTTCAGTTAATGAATGGATGATCTTACAACATCCTACACTGTAAATATCCTGATGTCATGTACAGTATTTAAGTGAACCACTATGTTAGCAGATTCCAGTACATTTTCCTATACAATTGTGGATCATAAAATTATTGAAATTTTTAAAGGCATCTCCATTTAGCAGTGTTTCCTAAAACAAGAAACCATTACTATGTTTTAGAATGTTGTTAAAAAGGGTTAATATTATGGTTTTCTTTAGTCAGTAGAACAACTCTGATGAAATTTGTTTTGTTACATTAAAATAAACAGAATTTTTCTTTTAGGGCAATGAAAAGTTACTAGATAGTCTTAGTTCAAGAGTTATGACGTTGTGGTATTGTTTATGAAATGTGTTTTCATGCAGAATAAATAGAACAATTAGACTCTGTCTGGAACAGATATGTGAGTTTACTATGAATAACCCAAGAAAACTTCATGTTGTAAATAAAAATTCGTGTAAGTAAAATTCATGTGATAAATCCTAAATGCAATGCCTTGTGGAGAAAGAGAAAAAATAGCCTACAAACCTAAGAATATCTCAGAGGGAATAAAAGTTTGCTCACTTCCTTGAAATCTGAGTTAGTCTAAAGAAGTCATGATTCTTCCAAGATAATATGTGGATGCTGTTTTTGACTTTCAGTCCATCATCTGGGGTTTTTTATCAATGTAATAAAAAAAAGATTTCAGGATCATTAGAAATTTGCAATTTAGATTTCTTCCTATCAAAATGCACATAAATACTACAATAATCCTGAAAACATATTATAACTTTGTATCTGTTTCTCTCTATATATGTATAAGCTCAGAAGAGTAGCTCTTTAAAAATTTTTTTTTCCTATGGTTCTATTGTATAATATTGTGTTTGTAAACATTATTCTATGTTTGATGCTATGGTCTTTTTTTCCCCCTATGTTTAATGCAGGTAAAGCAGAAATCTTTGTTTCCTACTGATTTCCTACTTAGCAGTTTTACACTGAAATACAAAGGCAGATTCAGCAACATTAACATATAATAAAAGAGGAATTGCTTTTATCCACATATGTGGAACAATAGAGTTCATATTTTACTTTTTGTAACATATTTTCTTCAAAACTATTTGAGAGCTTTCAGATTTATATAGTAAGTTTAAGGTATAAACTATATTTTATCAAGATTACATTAGAATTACCCAGATAACTCAGAATAATCTTGTAAAATTCTTGCTTTTATTTTAGTACAATCAGAGGAAAAACTACTCTGTAAAATCAAATCAGATAGCTTTATTTGATAAATTTCAAAAAGAATTGCATTTTTTTAATTGAATAAACACAATGTAATAAATTGTTGATTAAGTAAAACATTCAGCAGATGGTTAAACTTTGAATAGATGAGTAATAATGTTTTAAATGAAGAATGATACTGATATGTAGGGTTTTATCCCCTGGAGAAAAAAATAAAACAAAATAAAACAAAAAACAAACCATAAAGCCCCAACAGCGATAGAAAAAAACATCAAGGTCTCTGTAGTACAGGGCCTCCTCCAAAACTGGAGTGGTAAATTTTAAAATTGAATTCTGAGGAAATTTGATCAGTTTAACTTTTTTTCACAGTAAGGAACAGCAAATGCTTTTGGAAGTTGTGAGAGAGGGAGAATATCAGCAGAAAGTGATGGACTTTAACATTTCCAGGAGAGAGAGAACTGTTGCTAATATAAGTCTCTGTGGAATGAAAAGAAATTAAGAGGCAATGGAGAGGAAAAGAAAAGAAGATGGAAACTACATTGTATCATAAAATCAGTCTGGAATAGTAAAGAGTCACAAGAGTAATTTTAGACCAAACTTAAACAATAAATCATCTAGTTTATTTCTTTTACTTTAAAAAAGTTTAAAATTTATGTGAACACTGTCAAGAAAAAAATTTTATTTTCACAGTAGAAAAGCTAAAGCAAACTGAAAAGTCTAGTACTGTTCAGTGATAATACCTACTAAACAACAGATTAACATGCAGTACAAAAATTTAGTACTATTTCTGAAGTATGCTGTCACTATCTGCTTTCATTTTCCTCACTCCAACAGTCTTTGTCTCTTGGACTATTGCTGCTGTTCCTTCTAGTCTATTTTTCCGGATATCCTACACCCTAGAAGTAATTGTTTTTCTATGTGGAGCATTGGCTCATAATATTCCCCAAACCAATCTTCAGTAATGTGTTCCAGAAAATCTTACATTTATTTTGAATCAAAAAATTTCTGGTTTTAATAAACACTGAAGAAGGGAAATTTGATATTTCTTCTGAAAATGAAATAATTTTTTTATATAAGCAAGAACAAACCAAAAATGCTTTGGGAAAGCAAACAAACAAGCAGAATTTGTTTCATGTGTATACACAGGTAGAAAGATCTTTGTAGGAAAAAAATCCAGATCTGAATGTCTTTTCAAAGAAAATATGGGGCTAGTCTACACAGAGAAAGCAGGCAGACCCCAGGTCTTCTTTTTGAGCTTTACTTCAGATTTCCTGTTGAAAAAAGGTTACATTAGATGTATTCAGAATATGTTGACGTAGTGCTGTTAATATGTTCCAAATTTCAGATATCTATGTAGTGAAATTTAACCCCAGAAATTGTCTTTAATAAGAACACATATTTGTTATCTAACTGAAAGCAGTTCATCCAGTCTTGCTCCAAACTCTCTGAATTGGAATTAAAGTTTATTTTGTTTATTTTTGTGACTTCTAGCAACTTAGTATAGTAGAACACCACAACTGCTTGTTACCATTGTGTAGATTTTGATATTACTTTGCAAAGAAGCTAACACTTATTGTTTGGGACAAAGTAAAGGAGAACTTTCTACAACATTTCTGAAGTATCTGAATATTTTTCTACAGGTTGTAAATGGAAAGTTCATATTTCTTTAGAAATGTTTTGTGATAAATTTTATTCTTTAGATCACGGTCATCTATCCTGCATTGACATATTATTGATTTTTAAAGAAAAAAATTTTTTATTTGAACCTGCAATTCAAGCTTGGTAGAAAAAAATGAATTTTTATTATCCTCTCCTTTTCCCTTTCAGCTTTATTAAATTATAGTGCATATGAATCAAAATAGAGAAAGTTACCTGAAATGTTTGGGGTTTATGGCTCATCAGAAGTTTGCTAGATAAAAATCAGAACAGTACCTGAAGTGTTATGTTTGCTACTCAATTCATTACTTCATCAAACTAAACAGAAAAGTCAGCATAATACACTGGAAGCCATATGAAAGCAGAACTGAGTTACTATAGATAGCTACTCCTAAAACCCACTTAGATCAATGCTTAAAGCATCTGTTCTGAGGTATTCACAAGGGCTGATCTTGGGCACAGAAAGCTACGCTCACCTTGGAGCTAAGGATAAATTCTATAAATCCTGTGATTTGCTGCAAGGCTCATCCTCAGTCCAACAGCTAGGGAGAAAACCTGTGGGAAACATCATGCTTGGATTAAAGTGAACCATTTCTGAAGGGTGTAACTCAGTATTCAGGCAAACAGTGGAAATCAGGGAAAAGAAAAAACCCTTTCCAAAACACCATTTCTTAGGTCTTCCAGCTATTGCTGATAAGGGCAGGCTGGCCGAGCAGCAGAAATCTTGAAGTCAGAAATCTTCTACACATTTTCAAAGGAGTCTGGCTTGTGTCAACTACCAAACTATTATTTTCCCTCTCAAAAGATCAGTTTTTTGTTGCATCTTTCTGCATCAAGAACATTCAAATCTCCTAAAAAACCTCTAGAAGATGAGGTAATGATCAAGGTTATTAGTGTCACTTTTTTGTGTCCTTGAAAATTTCAAGCTGCAATCATGCTCTGGTTGAAAGGAGTTACTCAATAACTGGAGAAGTAAAATACAGAGGACTTATAAAAGACATTTTTCTTGCCACCTCTGATACCATGTCTGTAAATTTACAACTGTAAAATAAATAATGCAAAGCATTTTTTTCTGACAGCAGCATTACTATTTTGGCCCAGGGACCAGAACCTCAGGCATCATATCTTTTATACACACTACATGGCGAAAGGCAGTTCATCAGAAAACCTTCATGGGAGGAGAGCACATCTCATCCCAGCCATTGTTCCTTCTTTGGATATTTCTCTTCAATAACAACTCTGATTTACCAGCTAGTCTCTAGGTTCACATAACTTTTTCTCTGGCTCCATCTTTCTGAGCTTGATGTACACCTTTTCATCAAAATGGCTTAGTGTCTAAAGTCTTCACAAAGAACTAGAAAACAAGGGAAGTTATTAAGAATTGGACATTCGTCTGAGACCAGATTTAAAGCTGTGTGGTTTTGCCTAGATCACTCCTATAAATATTATTCTTGACTGTATCTCACCCACCTAAAGCTTTTGTCTATGGTGAAAATTTTGCTGTTTTTACATTTTGGCTTTCTCTTTCTTCCTTACTTCTTCTTTCCTGTGATGTTATTGACAGTAAGCATAGTAAGTAATATTTTTTTCTGTTAATGGTTGGTTGGCTTTTTTGGCCCTGCTGAAAGTTTTTGTAATTGTAGCTGACTAGAACATATTCTACCAGAAACTTGCATTTGTAAAAAATGACTGAAGACTGTAACCATTTCCAAGTAAAAAGCAACTAGCCTTTGAGAGATTTATAGGAAAAAAAATGCACACAATAACTTACTGCAGGAATGAAAAAAATGGCACTCATATACCTAGCAGATCAATGTCTGCTATTCTGCAATCAAGTATTGGACTACACTGTTCCTTACTGTGTTTGTTCTGAAAGTCAGTAAAAGGTCTTACAACAGAGTAAGAGACAGCATAAGGACTCCACTTCTGCTCCTTATCTTTTTTTTTATGCCACATATTATTAGCAAGATCTGCACTGAAATAAATGGTGTTATTTATGCCCTTCACAGTAGAGAGACAGACTGAATGAACACTAATTATTTCCTGAAATGTAAAGACAAAATCTGTACAAATGTACACCAGGAAGCATGTTTAGCATCCAAGCAACCGTAGTAGAAGGTATGCTTTCCCTACAAATGTGGAATTTTGCCTCTGAGTAAAAATATTGATGTTGCTCATAATAGAATATGACATTATAAAATTACATTCAATCTTCAATTATACATATAATCCATGAGGAGGTGACAATTATTTTAAAATATGCCAGAAAAACTATTTGCAGCTATTTCCACGTGATTGGTTTCTTCATTATTCAGTAAAATGGGAAGATTGTTAGACCTTACTCTAAGGAGACTATCAATCTTTATATACATAGAGTTGTAAAAGATAACTTAGAGTTGTAAAAGATATATATACACCAACTGAAGAACAAACACAAGGTTTATTGTCAGGTTATTATAGTCAAGTTTGTCACCTGACTATCTGTAGAGCTCAAGGATAAGTTTAGGCTTTGCTACAATCAGAAATGTCATCGTCTACTCATCTGTCTAAAGTAAATTAAAATTTATACCAAAACAAAAAAATTACCTTTATAAATAAATTCAAATAAAGGTCAGCCCAGTAAGTAAGAATACAGTTTAATGACTGCTATACTTAGAATAGCATCTGTTCTCCAATACCACATATGGTAGAATGAATGATAGAAAATATGTTTGTTTTTGCTTACACAATTTTCAGTTACATGGGTGCAGTATATTTAATTTCTTTTTCCAGTCTAGATCTGTAAAGTATGACAACTATTTTTCATTCCAAACTAAAATCCATTATAAGCTATGCTGGGAAATGAAAGTTGCTCTTTTTTCCAGGTGAGATAAGTTATCCACTACATTCTAGAGGCTTTAATACCTACTTTGCAACACCCATTGTATTATCAGATCACCAAAAAACATTACTTCATTCTAAGAAGCATCATAATTTAGAAGCAAACTGCTCAGGGTTGGAGCTTTCGTGGCCAGATAACATGGTGGACCTCAAAGCTGTGTGTGTGTGATACCTGTTTTCACAGAACGCGTATCCTTTAAAAACAGCATGTAATTCTCACTGTTACTAGATGTGTACACTGCTTGATGAAAAAAATCATAGAATCAATTAGTTGGAAAAGACCTCTGAGCACCACCTTGTCAAATACATCACTGCAGCAAGTGCCACATCCAACCTTTCCTTAAACACCTCCAGGGTGCGTGACTCCACCATCTCCCTGGGCAGCCCATGCCAATGTTTAATCTCCCTTTCTGTAAAGCAATTCTTCCTAATGTCCAGCCTAAACCTGCCCTGCTGCAGCTTAAGACTGTGTCCTCTCATCCTATCACTGTTTGCCAGGGAGAAGAGGTCAACCCATCAATTGGTTCAAACCTCCTTTCAGGTGGTTGTAGAGAGCGATACTTGAACATCCTCTTCTCTGCATCCTGCTTTTTGAATGCTGAGCCATCAAAGGTTGGATCTTGATGATCCTAATCTAGATCTTTAGCCAATGGTTTAATTTGCACAGAAAACACAGGGAAAACCAAGCAAACAATCTGCAAATAATTTTGATATCAAACTAAGTAAAATTGTGAATAAAATAAACTGGAAGAAGGCACAATTAGTACTTTTCCCCTGATCATATGGTCATGATGGTCATACACACTCAAACCATCATATACATTCTCAAGCACCTACATAATCGCTAAGTATGACAAAGCTGTCATTTTTCCTTAAGTATATCATATTCGGGCTTCTTCTTCTACAGAATTTTCATTCCATTCAATAAAGAAAAAATCTCTCTGTCCAGCTCAGACAGGAAGGAAAATCCCATGCTTTTTTTGTACAGGCACTGAAACCTGTACTTTCAGGACACTCCAAGAGCTTTGGTATTCCTTTTCATAAGTCGTTTGTATTTGTTCTTGTCCTCCAATATGCTTCCTCTTCATGGTTTAGACTTATTCTATGAGGTTAATGATTGTAGGTAAAAAGAGAATTTCAAAACAAATAAAAAATGTGATTGTGATATATGAGCTACAGAACTTCACGTCTTTGAATGAAGAAATAGTCATGCCAAATAAAACTTCATATTTGAGGATGTTACTGAGCGGTAGATGAATAGTGGTAAATGAAATAATGGTAGATGAAATAGGTAGATGAAATAGTGGTAGATGAAATGTCCTAGTTGCTTTAGACTTGTGACAGAAATACTAGATTTCTGAAGCTTACAGTGCAAATGTCAATTTATTTTGGTGTGTTGTAGTATCTTATTTCTTCCCTATATGCTCATTAGTTATAATATCAATCAAAATTTTTTTAAGACAGAAAAAGTTCTTGAGAAGACACTGATGCTTACTTGTACAGACTGATATGCAGCAAAATTATCTTCTGGTACAGCAGCAAAAGCATCTGTTAAAGTAACATCTTTGAATACCTGAAGTATACACCTTCCCAGCCCTGCTAACTCATACACTCTGTTTTTAGAATTCTGTGCACATGAGCAGCTCTTCAGAAAGGGGCTACTGTGCATGGTGGTTGCCAATATTTTCTCAGACTTTTTAAGTGATTTTCTCTTACACCTCCTCAGCTTAGTGAGGATCTTCCTTCTTGAAGCAGGTGGGAGTCTAAAAACCAGTAATCTATGCAGAAAAATAACAGTACTACAGAATAACAGGGACTACAGAGATCAGTTCTTGCTGCTGCTTTTAACTCCCTCACGAATCGATGTGCATAGGAAACATCTTCAGTATCCCTCAGTTCTCATTTGAGTATATACTGTGTGAACAGAACCTACATTTCCTAGTTAGTTATTCACCTTCGGAGTACCTTTTGTCCACATATCTTAGACTGTCTTGCTCTAAAGATAAATTATACATCTCCAAGTATTTACACAAGCACAAACCCTCAGACATTTTATAAGCTCTCATCCATGCAGCCTTATCTCCTAAACTATTGTAACACCCACAGCTCCTGGTGTAGGCTTTTACTGATTCAAGGTGCAATTTCTTCTGTGTACTGATGGCACACCTGGCAATTTTTTTCTCTCCTTTTATAACTACCTAGGAAATCAATCAAGTGAGCTGTTTTATTCATGATTTGATAGTAATATTTACCTGGTTCTAACAACACCCTAATTTGTTACCTAGTTGCTAATTTTTTCCATATATTCATATTTTCATATGAAGAGCCAGACAGAGTCCTGCTAATGAAGCTTGATTATTGTCCCGCTTTGCTTTACATCCATTGCTTGAACCCAATAACAAATGTGAAGAGCCAGAAACTCCATCTCTTTGGTAGCTAAAGTGTATTTGCATTCTAAAACGCTGGAATAAAATATATCAAACGAGGTATACTTAGAAGGAGGAAAACAATTTGAAAGATTTTTTTTAGAGAGCTGACTGGGAAATGTGATCATTTCTTAGTGATATTTGGAAAAATTATTTTTTTGTGTTTGAAATGCAAATTTAGATGGAAATAAAGCATTTTTATTTCAAGATAAAACAGCAATATTTTACCACTATTGGTAGATTAGATATTTTTTTTTTTGTCAGCAATTCTTTTATTGGAAAAAAAAAAGAGGCTATTTTCAATCACCAGTTGTTTTTTTTTCCAGTCCAAATTACTTGTTAATTCTATGTTTTGTAAAGATATTGACCTAAGAACCTGTGTCATCATCATATCCATTCTGTTTCCTTTGTTACTGAGGTAAGCAAAGAATTATACAAAGATTTTGAGCAGTGGAAAGAGTACTACTGATACTCAAGATGGAAAAGACTATATTTGAGATATTTAAGTTGTTTTTCAGTTTAGTCTTCTATCCAAATCCAGGCTTTCATGAATGCATTATTAGCAGTTGTAAAATTAATTTTACATGTCTGGTGAAGATATTTCTATCACAGTTATTGCCGTACAGAAGTATAATCTGTCTTCCTAGGAGGCTATTTTCTTTATGATTGTCTTTGGGCAATATTAAAAAAGGTTCCCAATCTTTATGAAATAACTTTGGAGGAGGTGGATGGCAATGAAGAAAAATCTCATGTAGGAGTTCCCACAGTAGAATTGAATAATTCTCAGAGAGTCATTTTTTCATGAGTCAGCCTTTTCTGTCTTGTTCCAAGTTGCCAATAATCCTTCATCTGTCTTTTCACCCTAACTTTTCTTACATATATATGTAAATTATTTCTTACAGAGAAATGTTATATTATATTTGGAAATAATATTTTGCTTTCAGGAAATCCTGGATTTAGTCATGCTTAGATGATGACTTTTTCTTTGGTAATCCCAATAGCTTTGCAGCTTTTGAAGAGGGGATAGAAAAGAAATAAGACTATATTCCACCTATGGAGAAGGATAAATAAAAGTATTTTTAAGGCTTACCTTCACAGCATACTTTTGAGATAAAAAAGAGGTACTCCTTTGACTATATCACAAATTTTTAATTTAGTAGCCATATGGAAGTTGTTTATTCCATATGAACAATTCCATGGTTTTCCCATTATGCAACAGAAACTTTCGGGTCTAAATCTAAACTGATTTCTAAAATTATTCTAATAGACGAAAATTTGATAATATAAACTCATTATCACAGAGTTTTGATGTGGTATTTTACTGTTTTGACAGTTATTTGGAATAGCAACATAATTTATTCTCTGGTTTAATGGAATTACTTTGTATTTTTATTAAATATGGGCAACAATAGAAATCAAATGCCAAAACAAAGGAATCCATCTGCTATTTAGAACATAAATACTAAATTAAAAGATACCTAAGAGGACTTGAAAATGATATATTGCATCATTTAAAGTGCATAGTAGATATTTATTCTACGTGGAAGTTTTTTGACACACACAGGAATTCAAATCTAACAAAAATCAGACTCTTCATAAAATAGCCCTCAGTGCTAGCTGTATGGCACCAGCTCTGTGGAACTAACTTATAGCTAGCTCAGGACATGGTACTTATTTTCATGTGTATGTGCATATACTGACTGAAAGTGATTAAGAACTAAGCACTTGGTAATGTGTTTTGCTAATGAATGTCAAATCCAGGTGACATTTTTTTTTGAAGTTTGAAACAGGTCTGAATTATCAGTCTTTTAAGCGCAATCTCATTGCAGCAATCCCTATTTGCACAAGTGATCTATAGATGTGCAAATACTTGTTTTCAGTGCTGTGTGAGTATTTATCCAACAGATGGATATAGAGATGTAAGGAATAGCCTGGCTTGCCAAGTCCACTATTAGGATGCAGTGCAGATGACTCCCCCATGATAAATGGGTAGGCTCAGGCAGCAGAAGGACCTCACCAGCCACGGCCCATCCCACCTCATCCACGATAAGCCACGAGCTGCCATACTGCTTGCTAAGATAATTTAATAAAAAAACAGACATCAATATGATAGAAAAAAATTGCACTGAAAAATAGGATATGTGGTAGGAAACCAGAGAGTGGGGACAAGAACATAATGCTGAAGGCCCATTTGTGTCAGTGACTGTGTGAGTATCTAGATCATGTCAGATACAAACTGTCCTACAAAGGGTTAGGAAAAAATACATTGAATGATCCCTCTTTTACCTGTGGAAAATACATTTTTCAATGACTTCAAACCTGGTAGGAGGCTTATTCAGTGTGTGTAAACACTTGGACAGATGTAGTGTTTCAAAGCTCTCCACTTCTACTAGGAAGTTTTATTTTGAGAATAGAAAAATGGAATGTATTTGACTTCCTTTTGGTTTTGCTTAAGGTTTTCAGAAATCAGAATGTACTATGGTGATTGATAGTATGAGAAAGTAAACAAGTAGACTTTATAAGCCCAAAGTAACTCAGGTGGAGACATGATCTTAGATCCTAGCATATGTTTAAGGAAAATAGAAGTTTCCTTAAGGCACCGGTATTATTATTGCACTTGAAGATATGTTTTGAGAGTTCTCATTAAATTCTCAATTTAAAAACTCTCATTTATGAATTTGTGACTCTGTTGCAAATATAATAATTGAGTTTCTAAGGCAATGGTATGCTTCCTCAAAATAGCACCTCTCCTATGTAGACAAGCTGAGAGAGTTTAGGTTTAGCCTGGAGACGAGAAGGCTTCAGGGAGACCCTAGAGCAGCCTTCCAGTACCCAAAGGGGGCCTATAGGAGAGCTAGAGAGGGACCTTTTACAAGGACAAATAGTGATGGGACAAGGAGTAATGTCTTTAAACTGAAAGAGGTTACGTCTAGATCAGATATTAGGAAGAAATTCTACTTTGTGAGGGTGGTGAGACATTGCAACTGGTTGCCCAAAGAATCTGTGGATGTCCCATCCCTGGAAGTGAGTAACCTGGTCTACTGGAGGGTGTCCCTGCCTGTAAACAAGGGGGGTTGGAATAAGATGATCTTTAAGGTCCCTTTGAACCCAAACAGTTCTATGGTTGTATGATTTCAAGTAGCTTTGTACATATATTTATATATCTCAGTATGTGAGTCTGTACAATTTTCTGTATTTTACATTCTGAAACCCCAATGATTTTGAATTTTAAAATATTAAGGTTGCAGATGAAGCTCTCAGAAGTTAAAAAACACCAGGATTACGTTTAGTTACTTTATCCTATTACTCCTGCTTGTCTAAATCTTGTAGTTTTTAACTGTAAATAAATTCTACTTCCTAAGGATGTCTGTTTTATTGACTGCCAGGAATAAATTAATCTAGTTACCTTTTTTTTTTTTTTGTATCTTTTCTCCTTGTCATCCTCACTATCATCCTAGAGTTCACTTTTTGCTTTCTACACAAAGTATAAGCTGAATGTAAATTTTTTAATTTCCTACAGGTATTTAGATATTTTCATAACAGTAACTCAGTTTCTTACAGATTTTAATAATTGATTTTCTTAGCACTTCCACATAGATGATGCATTATCTTCTTCATAATTCAACGTGGAAAATTGGCATTCTACAGATTAATCGTAAATTTAGGAACATGTTGAATAATCTGGCATTTTGATAAACCAAGAAATTGATTTTTTTTTCAAGGCTTTTCACTTCTTACAGCACTACATACTATCAAAGTGGTCTTCACTAATCTCGTTTGCACTGGTGAATATTTATTATTTTTGAAAATACAGTTCTCAAGCTCTCTCTAAGCTTGAGAATGTCTCCATATTTCCGAAAAAAAGTGAGTTCTGGTTTCACACCTTGATTCTGTTCAAGTCACTCCTTTCTTCCTGTCTGTCGTTTGATGACCAGGTTTCTATGGAAAGATGCTATGGATCTTTTGGCCAGCCAAAGGACCAGGATCTAAGGGAATACTGCAGTTCTGACCCATGGAAACTGATACTTGTCTCAAGCAGAGACCTAGGACCTTTGTGTGTGCAGTGACAACTGCAGAGATAATTTTCCTTTTATGATCTGAGCCTGACATATAACCAACAGCTTTGGCACATCTCATTTGGTAACAGCTGTTAGTGTCAACAGCATGATTAAATGAATCTCTAGGGATCCTCCTTCTCTCACAGGCTTTTTTCTCTTAAGATTTATAATTTTTGTTCTGTTGTATTAAAGACTGAGAATTCTAAGTTGCAATTCAAAGCTTTCCTTAGTCATACTTTGGTCATCTCTGAAAATGGTACTTTGCATGTTTTGCCTACTGTCACACAGATAGCAAAGGTATTTCTCTGGGATGTCAATCAGTTTCTTAAACTACAGCTTCTTTTTGAGAAGCTTCTGCTGTTTGTTACTGAGCCAGATTGATGAAGTTGATCTTCAGCTTCAAGCCTCAGGTGCTCAGGGTTTCGTCACAGCTTTTCATCTCTTAGTTTTTAAATCGCATTTAGGCATTTTTTTTAAAATAATTTTTCTCTCAATCACAGTCTGTCCTGGGCGTTGAATGTGGACAACGTTTGCTTGCAAAAAAAAATTGGTGAATATCTATTGACTACAATAATGTGGATTATATCAGGAAAGCTTTTGGTAAATTTCTACTTTACTTTCAGTGAAACAAAAATATTTCCTAAATATTTTCTCAGTCTTTACTCAAGGATTTCAGTTGAAAACTTCCAAGTAACTAATCTAGGGAAGACAATTAGCAGAGATTATTTAGTCTCCATATTTACCAGTAAATATTAAGCATAAGTATTATGATTTATGGTATGATCAAAATTTTTCAAAATATGATATTTATAGTGAAAAGCTGATTTATTTCTTTTCTTGAATTGCTTTTCCATCCTTCTATTGGATAATTAAATAGAACAAAATTGATGTCTTTTTTTTCATATGGCTCAATATTTTAAATGGATATTATTTTGGCTGAATTTTCCAGAGTTACCTTGCACTTCAAAGAGTGTTAAATGATAATATCCACACATGAGGAATATAGGCTCAATTAAGTTTCATTTACTGAGGTACAGACTGAGGAAGAAAAGACTGAATGTGAACTAGAAATCATTTTCCATTTTAGCATAACTGAAAAAAACCTTCAAACTGATTCTCATTTTGATAAATTCTAGTAGATGTAAGCTTTTTGACAGATTGTTGAAATTTACATCTTTAGGAAATAGTTAAAAATTGGATATTTACATGAAAAGTTATTATTTAACAAAGAATTGTGTCATCTGATATTTACTGCACAATAAATGAAATTGATATTGTTTGGAAACTAGACTTGAAGCTAATGACGTCTTCTTGAAATTCTTGTAGGAAAGATGAAAATAAGCAAAGAAAGGTCTTTTTTTCATGTCACATGCAAAGCTATGCTTGCCCTTGCTGATAGGCATATGTCAAAAAGCAAGGTTGCATCAACTGGAAGACTTTCCACTTTATTAATGCATTACATAAAGAGACATTGAAAAAAACCCCACTTGACTAAAGACAACAAAGACATAGGAGACTTGTAGGTACAGTGAAGATACACTAGTTGTGTGATTTGGATATTTTGCACGGACACCAGTGGGGACTCTCATTTGGAAAAATCCAGAATATGATTATGTAAGTTTTAAAAGTTTGTGCCCCAAAGTCAAACTCACTTTTTGCAGAGAAAACTCGCAACAGTTAACCCTGAAAGAGTGCTTACAGATACCTCCATTACACAAACAGACCAATGAAGTACAGGAAATCCCATTTCTAATCCCATTTTGACTAACTTTTTTTTTTAAGCCAATTATTATTTGATGAAAAGGTAGTCACTTTTCATGTAAAGTTGCATGTTAAAGTCTAAATTCACATGCCCCCAATACATGTACGTGTGTATTCTTCATCTGAAGAAACTGCATCCAAAATGAAAACAGCTTTCCAGGCAGAATACAGCAGTGTCACTAAAGCAGCTACAATCCATTTAAGGTTAAGAATGGTGAACAGCAGAGACAGAGCAAAAACTTTGAAGGTCAGAGATATAATTTAAAGGCCACTATAAGGCTGGGGAAAAAAAAAAAAAAAGAAAAAAAGGAAAGACAGCATCAGCATGGTTACAAACAAGTATACTGGGAGAAGGGTTTGAAAAATAGCTATCATATGACTTGTCTCATTCATTATACTGCTTAAAAATTCTGACACAGACTAACTGTGACTCCTACAAGGTAAATTTTCTTAATAATGCTCCTTCCACAGAAGACCCATTCATTTTTGTGGACTGAAGTAGGGAACTTAGGAAACAGGAATTCCATGCTCATGTTCTCAAAGTAAATTTGCTGTATACTGCAACTGCATATGAACAATCTACTATGTTCTGTAACTTGCTCTTCGCTTGTGACATGGGATCTGGCTAAGATAATTCATTGTTTTGTGACAAAGGCAGAAGGCAATTTTGTTTATCTTAATGAAAAAAAAGGTAATAGTGCAGGTGAGTTGTTAAAAAATGTTCGGTTTATATGCATTAGTTTCTATTAATATATGCATCTGCAGAATAATTGTATTTAATCATCTGTTTTCTGTGTTGTGCAACAGTAGTCAAAACATTTCTATGCTTGGGAAAAATTGAAAATCCTTCATTACAAACATTTTGTTAAGCTAACCTCATGTTTTAAAATCATTCTGAATAGAGCACCACCATTATCTATCCTGCCTTGAATCTGTGATATTTCAGTCGCTCAAAGGAATGTCAAAATCCCTAACAGTATGAAGGCAGAAGCTGTTCTGACAGCTGAAGCATGAACTGAATCTGTCTAGCAAAATTAGCCTAATATGGTCAAATTGCTTTTGCTTTTTAACTGTGTATATATGGGCAACAGCAGGACACTGTGGGTGTGACTTCCACATCAATTAAGAAATGTATACTGGAATTACATAACAAATTGCTATGGCCATTAATAAACAAAAGGAAGAAAAATATCTCCCAAATCACAACTGTGTTTTATTTTTAATCAAAGCTTTTACTGAAATCTTTCACAGTTTTCATTTTCCTCCCACCAAGAGTAATTAAACTTCTGCATGAAATTTTATTCCTCAGTGATGTATAGGTTAAAAAATTCTATTATGCTTTGGTTTTGTTTATTGCACTATGGTAGTTTCAAGATTTAGCTTCATTAGAAACCCCTCAAGTTAAGGAAATGAGTAATTTTTCTTTTTTTAGCAAGTAGCATGACATGGAACCATCTTGAATATGAATGGAACAAGTAAATAACCAAAACATTTAGAAACTCAAACTAAATTCTTTCATCTAGACTCAGATTCTTTTTTAAAAAGCATGGAACTGTTAAAACTGGCTTACTTTTAATGTATATATTGCTATCACTATCATCAAATGTATTTTACACAACAGGATTCTCTCAGATATTTCCTATGGTTTTTTCTGCTCTGTGTGTTCTTTGGAGGGTTTTTTTTTGCTATTTTTTTCCCAGGAAAGCTAGATCTGCAGAGATAACTTTCAAGATGAAAGGGAAAGAACAATAACCTGACAATACAGCTAAATTCATAGTTTTCCAGTGAGGTATAGTTGCTTTAGGAAATGTAAACCTCTCTTTTTCCAACATCTTAGCTTCCACAAAACTTCTCAACAACCATGGCAGGATTTCCAGGTACATTTCTGATTATAGAATAATGAAAAAGAATCATATCATGGTTTGGGTTGGAAGCAACCTTAAAGATCATCTAGTTCCAACCTCCCTGCCATGGGCAGGAGCATCTTCTGCTAGACTGGGCTTCTCAAAGCCCCATCCAGCCCGGTCTTGAACACTTCTAGGACAGGGCATCCACAACCTCTCTGGGTAGCCTGTTACAGTGTTTCACCACCCCTATAGTAAAGAATTTTTTCCTAATATCTTATCTAAACCCACCATCCTTCAGCTTAAGGCTAACTTGATTGTCTAAGTTTCATATAACAGTTTGAGTTAGAAGGGACCTTTAAAAGTCCTCTAGTCCAAGCCACCTGCAGTGAGCACAGACATCTTCAACAAGACCAGGTTGCTCAGAGATCAGTCCAACTGGACCCTGAATGTTTACAGGGACTGAACATCTCCCACCTCTCTGGGCAACCTGTTCCAGTGGTTTACCACCCCCTTTGTAAAAGTTCCTTCCTTATATTTAGTCTGAATCTACCCTCTTTTAGCTTAACAAGATTACCCCTTTCTCTATCACAACATTAAAAGTCTGTCTCCATCTTTTTTACAACACCACTTTGAGTATTGAAAAGCGGCTTAAGGTCTCCTCTGAGCCTTCTCCAGGCTGAATAAACACAGCTCTTCCAGATTGTCCTCATAGGAGAGGTGTTCCAGGGTTCTTAGCACTTTTGTGTGTCTCTGCTGTATTCAATCCATCAGATCCAAGTCCTTCCTGTGTTGGTGGCCTCACAACTGGATTCAGGACTCTAGGCGGGGTTTCATGAGAGCAGATTAGAAGGGGAGAAGCACTTTCCTTGAGGCAGTACTCACACTTCTGTCAATGCAGCCCAGGATACAGTTGGCCTCTTGGGCTGTGAGCACACATTGTTGGCTCATATGCAACTTCTTATCCATCAGTACCCCCAGGTTCTTCTTGATGGTGCTGCTCTCAGTCTGATAATTCCTTGACATGTACTGATAGCAGGGGCTGCTGTGCCCCCAGGGACCTTTCACTTGGCCTTGTTAAATTTCCTGAGCTTCACATGGACCACTTCTTCATCTTGTCCAAGTGCCTTTGGATGACACCCCTTCCCTCAGGGGTGTCAGCTATGCCAGTCAGCTTGGTGTCATCTGCAAATTTGCTGAAGGTGCACTGAATCACGCTGTCAATGTCACTGCTGAAGATATTAATACTAGTGCCCCCAAGGGACACCACTCGTCACTTGACCACTACCCCCTAGACGTGACTATCCAACCAGTTCCTTATCCACCAAATATCATCCATCAAATCCATATCTCTCCAATTTAGAGAAAAAGATGTTGTGACAGACCATGTCAAAGGCCTCACAGAAGTAAAAGCATCTCTGTAGCTCTTTCCTGGTCCACTGATGTAGTCACTCCATCACAGAAGGCTAGTAAGTTGGTCAGGCAGGACCTTGGTGAAGCCAGTATTAGATATATTTATTTCCAATTAGTCTAAAGAGGGACAAGTACTGAGTGTTTTAACCCACAAAATTAATGTTGTATGGCATGTTCCCTGCAAATCAGGAATCTGTATCTTCTTCGTTCAGTTTTGACTAAGCTATTGCCAAAGACGAGATAAAGGGGGAAGTATTTAAAAATCAAGAGACACTGTACATGAGCTCTGAACTGTTCCTGTCTCTCAAGAGAGTCATGCAAATACCCACATTAAATTATCTAGAAGTTGACTGACTTTGATTCTGAAGAGCTCAATAATCTTAAAAGTGATCATTTGGAGCTACACAGGTACTCCCTATTGGAAAATGACATAGAAATTTCAATGTAGCATTTGGTGTGTATCAGCAATGAACCTGGATTCCAAAAGAAGTGACAAAATATAGTAGCCAGACCAGATGGTCACAGTGAAGTTATATTCATTCTAGATCTCTTAGACTCTGTAAGATTTTATAAGCAGCTGCCATTACCTCCTGAGAAGCTGAGTAAATACTCAGGCTGTCAGGTTTTATTAATATTCATGATACCACAATTACAGTGATGTTAATATGTAAGCTGACTCTTTTAGTGCCGGTATATCTATTTGCACATATTTATGTGTGTAAATATATATATATTTATAATATATGTAAAAATTTATATATTTATGTATTCACTATGATGTTGACTCACTTGAAGAAGAGACAAACATTAGCCTTTCTACATGACACTCTATCTACAGTAAACTTCATCAAGTCTCCAAGTATATTTTCTGGTTCAACCAGAAACTAAAAGACTCTGTCTTCTTGCCAACATTAACTTGCGTGAATTAAACAATGTAAAATGATAATGGATTATAATTCATTATGACAGGCCTGAAAGTTCAGCATTTTTTAGTCCTTATTTCTTTTTGAACACTATCTCCACCTTTATTGTGCGTCAGGAGCACAGCAGACATATTGTACTTTTTCCAGATTTGATTGTGCTTCACATAGACCAACAGGTAATTAATTTTTCATCCAAAAGTGAAGAGTTATCAGAGCAAAGAAGAATATTGAATGAAGGAATACCATGACACTGCTGTTGACATCCTGAACTTTCTCTTGCGGTTTGCAAGGGAGTGAGTATTCTTTTTAGTTGCTCTGAATAAAAAAACAACTTGTGTCTGAGAGCCATGATAGCATGAAAATATGTTTTTTCAGAAGCATAATACTTCAGAAAGAAGACTTAGATGGGAAAAAATGTAAAGTCACAAACATTACAGAGAGGAAACAAAGCTGCAGGGAAAGTCCTGTGGGCTGAAGTCTCAGCAACCTTAGAATAGAAAACTGTCACTGTTTCCTTCAAATTCCAATGCTTACTATCCTCAAGCTGTACTTTTCCACAGCAGGGAAATAAAATGAAGCTTGCTCTTGATGAAGATGGAACTGTAATTGATAATGTCATTTAAACTGTGCTTATTAGACATCAAGGACTGGCAACAGCAAGTGTGAATGTTAGATGTGCATTACTGTAAACTGCTAAGATGCTATGAAAATTGACAGAGAGTTGTTAAAATCTGCATCTTTGGAGACTTGTTGAATTAGAAATACTTTACTACATTACCAGCCTTCTCTTTGCTACTCTTGATGGGAGTAAAAGATGTGTATAATAGAACATAAAATCAATATTGAGGAAGCTAATATAGTCTGTCTACATCCTTGTAGTTTTGTAGCTTTCCAGAGAAATTAGGCTGCATTTTCTACCTCTTTCCTTCTTGCCTAAAGACAGCAAAAATCTTGTCCATGTAAAACATATATATGTTCATGAGGAAGAAATATTTATGGTAGTTGAGACACATCGTTTTACTATATCTCTTCTGTGCAACTGTTGAATGAAAAAAAAATTGTGCTCTTTATCAAGATGAAAATATCACATACTGGACAAAATTCATAGTTCTATAGAGTTTTTTTTGGAATTTCTCCTATGGGAATAGATGTTGATGTGGCAACAATAGATGTTATAAATGTGGCAAAATGTAACTGTGGAAAGTACTGAAAAAAGCATAAACACAAGTTAATATCATCTTTACTCACTTAATAATTATGTAATTGGTGATAGAAAAGTAAGAAGTTATAGGGTTGTGTGTGTAGGGATGGGGGAAGTTTTTCATTCTGTAGCAATAACTGCATTTTTCCCATTTACCATGAGCTACACTTTCACTTCTTAATATTATTTCAGCTATCACAGAGTGAAAGGCAAAACCATAGTCTGTGGATGAGATCAGAATGCATAAAAGGCTTTGTTGAAGCAACTCTATTTATATGCTTCACTTAAATCTTAGTAGTTTTAGATATACTAACAATATGCCTCATTTTACATAACTTCCTTGTCTTGCTAATTTTGTACTTGTATTTCCAGATAAAATTGATTGCAACTTCAGTAGCATCAGTATCTCCCACAAGTCAAACTGCTTATATAGGTTAGGTGCCATTTAAAGATTAAGAAGACCTTCATTGTGTTTCCCTCCCTCATTTCTTTCCTTTCTTCTAACTGACACAAATAATGGCTTTTGAAAGGGTAGGGAAAATAGGTTAACAATAACCTTCCAGGCAGGAATTATAATGAGATTCAAACTTGTCCCTGTCTCATCTGCATTTCCTTTCCTGGCAGGTCTGATTGCTTATACGTTTGATGTCTTTCATTAAATGTTTCTTCAGAAATTATTTTTTAAAGGTCATGGCACACACAAAAGAGAAGAGTGAGGGAAACCTTGATTAAAAAATCTGGAGTTGTGTTCATTTGTTTTTTATAGATCTCAAGACTAATTTCTTCATGTGAATATCCTGGATAATTTTCATATTTGTGTATTGTTTCAAGGTTACTTGTTTTAAATTAAAAAACCAAGCTGTTTTTTTCCCCATTTTTAGATAATTTAATCCCTGTCTTAATGTCTCAATGTCCTGTTACACATTTGTTACTGATCAAGTGTTCTGCATTACATCAATTACCTTGAAAAGATTTTTTTCCTTCCTTGTTTCATCGCATTGAGTATACAACAATCTGTTACTTATTCAGGCTGCATGGAAGGAACTCTGACAATCAACTTCACATTAGTAATCAACTCTCGTAGCTGAACAACCTAAAGCAAATGATACTAAGAAAAAAAGTATTTCTATTTCTAGAGCAGTTTTTACTTATTGCTGTCATTTTTTTTTTTTTTAGTGAAGGTATTCTCACAAGTCATTTTAATGGTTATTGGTAATGTTTGCATACTTGCTGGTTCTGACTAGCATAGGTGAGGATAGTAACAGTATTATGCCTCAGCCACATGTAAGGCAGATGATATGACAGGTGGTCTTTTAAAAAGTGACTGTTAAATAATCCAAAATATGCACTCACTATTTTTTTCTTGCCATTATTCCATGTTCGTGCTCCATACTGTAGCAGAAGACACTTGCTACCAAGGCACACGTTCTCACAATTTGAAACTGGTGACAAACCTAACAGCCCTCAGTTCTGAGGCCTTGAAATTTTATACAAAAACTGTGCCATCTCACTGGCAATGGCAATAGTGAAATTGCTGGCCAGTGAGGCTACAACATTAGCCCAGAGAGACTGTGGACTTCTCATCCCTGGAAGTGTTCAGGAACAAACTGTATAGGGCCCTGAGCAACCCCTGCCCATGGAAAGGGTATTGGAACTAAATGATCTTTAAGTCCCTTCCATTGCAAACCAACAGGATTAGGAGTCACCTTCATTGCTCCACAAGGACTCTGATAGCACTTGATGCTTTCTGTACATTTCAGAAACACTGAATATATTCTGTATTTCTCCTGTGCATCAACAAATTTCTTACTATCTCCTTGCCCTTGGCCTTCCACTGAATAGGTTCGATTAAATCTGCAGTTCAAATGTTTATGAAACCATATAAAACTCATACTTTTGCTGTTTTTTTCTCAGCAGAGCTAAACTTTTTGCTCACAATTAAGTAGAAGTAATTAATTTTCTCACATTTCTCATCTGATACAAAATAGGAATTGTAAAACATCAATGATTAGACAATGAACCTAGGATATATATCTTGCAACTTTACACTGAATGAATCTGGAGAGTATCAGTAGTTAATCCTCGCACCTCCCTTCCCAAGTTGTTTAACAATCTTAAAAGCAAAAAAATTTTTCTCTGAAAAGAGAACTGTTTTCTCCAGGTGTTAAGGAACACATACTGCAGTATGACCCACCTTGCATTCCTCATATTTTCTTACAGTAGCACATGTCCAGTCCCTATTTAGGAAGCAATGAATGCCCCAGAGCTCTCAAATCAAAATCTCAAAACAACATTATAATTGCTGTAGGACTATGTTTACAAGCCTTCAGATGTGATAAGGAAGTAGGAAAGTAGGAAAACTTAGAAGGTCAATAATTTTTCCGAATTACTGCAGAGTTTCTTCTAAAGCTCAGCCATATTCTTCCAGACCATGAATAAGAGAAGAAAAAGTTCATTAACTGTGTTCAGGTAAGAAGGATTTGAGACAATGACTGTTCTTATAAGGCAATGTACCAAGTTAGTGTACCAGTGTGTGTAATAGAGGAGTGAGTTTCTCCAGAAAAAAAAACAGAAGCAGTACTTCTACTTATTCGAAACTTTGTTCTAGCAAGTAGTTTTGTACCTGAGGAAATGCTTCATCTCTTACACAAAGTTCAAGGGGTGATTCTAATTTTTACACTATTTTTTTTTTCCAGTCTGAAGAATCTCAAAATGCTTTGAGGAAAAGCCTTTAGTGTCTTATTACATATAAGGTATCAAATGTATGTAACTATCCAAAAATTACTAGGCTAGATTTGCACATGTAATTTACTGGTTCACACCATATATAACACACACATTTGGCATGAGATTTAAGTGCTCTGTTAATAGCTGGAGGAAAAAGAAATCAACAGGTGTGTCTCTGTGTACATAACTGGTCTCCTCTCTTCCTACTGACTGTTTTCCTTATGGCTACCACAGAGTGTGGATCTGGAGCCAGAGGTTCACTTGGGAAGACTTGTTACTCAGTCACTCACATCAGTAGGGAGTTAGATAGTTTTTAAAGAAAGACTTGATTAATAAGGCATCGATTTTATGTGTAAGTCTATGGAGATCCCTTCAAATAAATTGATTTTAGGATACATGATAAAGCAGCAGTCAAAGGTAGAGAGAGACTTTTGGTCAAGGAAATTGAAACTTGCTCTCTTTATATAAAGGATGTTGCAATATTATTAACATCATAAATAAGGGGTCCGCATGGACCAAAGAGACACCAGTGTGGTGCGTAACAGGATGCTTTATTGAGGGAGAACAACAGCTTAAGTAACAGTTTTGAATTGCAACACCTCGCAGCAGGTAAACTTTTCGACCAATCCTACCAAGGCACTTCATTGCTCATGTGCACCAGAGTCCTGGAAGACTTCATTTCCCAGAATGCGCTGATGGATCTCTTCCTGAAACCTGAAGCGCCACAAAAAGATATGAAGAATCTTTCTAGTTTCCCTAGAAAATTAGGTATCATCTTTTTCAAATACTTGTGCCTTACAATTAAGCATGCTTGAATTGAATTCACAGTTCTGGAGTCTGCCACATATGTGTCGTACAGACTGTTTAGCTCAAGAGGAGAGGGACACCTTTATGATATAAGACCATTTGTGTGTCCTGATGTAGAATTGTGCGTGACAGGGCCAGATCCCTGGCTTGGAGCCTATGACAAGAGCAGGTCCCTGTTGTGGGGTTCTGTGGTTGAGAAGTCCCAATCCCCTTCAGTCATTCCTGGGAGTGATAGCCCCACACTGTAAGTTCATGCCTCAAACAGTTTCTCAAGTATCCCAAATGCTTTTGGAGAAAGTACAGCTTTCTAGTATTATATATCTGCCTTATATATCTGTTGATTGTGGAAAGATTCTATCAGTTTTGCTAACTTCTATGTGGGTTAACTAAGAGATCTGATAGAAACACAGACTTTTTTTTGTCCCTTCTTCCTTGAAAGCTACTTGCACAGATGAGCACAGATCTATCATATAAATATGGGCATTGAAGTTCTAACATTATTATAGCCATGCTGTAATAAGTAGTAGTAGTTAAATTTACTCATCAAATTAGTAGTAATAGTAGTTTACTCATTAAATTGTAGTGTGTGTTATATTCTTATATGTATATATATATATGTTACTATAAACACTGTTCTGTTACGGTTAGAAGACTGTAAATTGTAGAATAGTTCATTAATCTATCAGCATTGTAAACTGATAAGCATGTAGTTTGCAGTTCTTAAGCTAAAAAGACAAATTATTGTGCTTTGCTGAATAAGTATTCTGTATCTTACTTTTCTAAAAAGCTTATTGTCTCAGAGCACACACATAAAGTAACGAAGAATGAGAATGATACAGAGTATCCAAGTGGGACATCTGGAGAAACACACTAGGCCTCAAGGACTAAAAAAAAGAGAAAGCACCTGGCAACTGAAACGGGCCTGCAGGGAAGCCAACCAGAACCAGACCTGAAAACTCAGATCCAATGAAAGAACAACAAGTGACTATGGGAGGGGAACTGATAAAGGAATAAAAGTTACTGTTTTTGCTTACTGCACTTGCGCACCATGAGTAGAGCAGGGGACTCCCCGGCCGCCCAGCATGCTCTTTTGCTTATTTGCCTTTTCTATAAATCTTCAATAAATTTTTATTACTATATTTCATCTCAGTTTCATTTTACTTATAACAATGCCAAGCAAAGGAGGATTTCCTTAGCTTCTTGGAAGAAGGCACTGATAATTAGTTCTATTCATAGTCCTTTTCTTATGCCTCTTCTCCATCTGAACTTTACTAACTTGAATTTTTAGCTTTTCCTATGCAAAAGCACCTAAAATCTTCCAAGATCAATTCATTCTAGTACAAAATATTTTTACTGAACTGCTGTCACTACTGCATTTTGGGGATATAATGCTACCCTTCTATCAACTGTGACAGGAAAACTAATGATTCACTCAGAAATTGACTATCATTTAAATCAGAAAGATTCTCCCTCACAAATACTTCTGAGTATGTATGCTGGATATTTTGAAAAGAGCTTTCCTAGAAAATAGCCTTGAAGTGATAGATGTTAGCAAATGGAATATGTTCAGAAATATTTTATGTTAACTCATGAAGCTGTTTGCTTAAAAATCTTCCCCATTTACAGCAAATTGAACGAGGAAAGTGACAGTGATCTGACTATTAGAATATTTTTCTCTTTGGGAGACATCCACAGAATACTGGAAGAAAGAATTCTTTCAAATGAATTTTGCAATGACTTATTTTTCTTCATCATCACTTGCTAGAAACTACTTGTTATATTAACATAGGAGAGTGGGTCTAACCTATGTTGCAACTGGTAGCTGGGTCTTGTCCATAAATGTCAGGATATATCCTAACTGCATCAGAATACAAACTTGTGGCTTTTCATTTTTTCATGTGCTTGACTTCTCTTTGAAAGTATCTCTGAGCATACAGGAGCAGCCAAAGCCCTAGCACACTCCAATAGGCTGATCAAGGAATTAGGACTGTAGGATGCAACATGAAGAATTGGCTACTCTGTAAGTAGACACATCTGTATCATCCAGATTTGCAGATCATAAACTAGATTCCTGAACAATACTGTATTTGTGGGTTTCTGTTGCCTTTTTTATTTTTTTTCAAATATATATTATTTATGTCTTCGTATTGTGAATCGTGGATCAGAAATATTGTCAGGCTTTTACCCTGATAAACTAACAGATATTTTGTGAAGTTTCCAGAATCTGATGTAGTTTTAGAAGTTCCCTGTGTGTAGTTTTTATGGGACATTTTGACTTTCAGTAATCAAAAGGCACTCAGATGTATCTTTTCTTGATTGCTGTTAATTGGTCCTAATTGGCTTTAAATGATAATAATATTTTTAGGTAAGTTTCTTGAATTGGCTTGCTCATGGTAATTCTGCAGATTGTATTTGAAGAAGTTGATGGCAGCTTCAAATGCACGTGATATTTTGTTGGATTTTTACTTCCAGGAGGAAACTTTATCTGACACTTAATGTTGCCCTTATCATTTGACATAGTTTGTACACAGTTTGCACTACTTCTCTTGAGTTAGAAACAATATACTGAAAAATTATGGTTTTTTTCTCTTGTCAGCGGTGAGAAAGGTTGAACACATGCTCTACTCCAGTCTTCCCCCACACCTCTTTAGGTTTAGAAGTGGTAGAATTTCAGATCTGCAAAGCACTGAAAAACTGGGTTTGGAGTAGTAGCCAAGCATAACCCAAGGGAGAGCATTAGGTCTCCCAGGGATCAGTGTTGGGCCCAGTTCTATTTAATATCTTTACTGATGATCTGGATGAGAGGACTGAGAGTACCATTAGCAAATTCGTAGATGATACCAAGTTGAGGGGGAGTGTTGATATGCTGCAAGGCAGGAGGGCTCTGCAGAGGGACCTGGACAAGCTGGAGAGTTGGGCTGATTCCAATGGGATGAAGTTCAACAAGGCCAAGTGCCAGGCCCTGCACTTTGGCCACAACAACCCCCTGCAGTGCTACAGGCTGGGCACAGAGTGGCTGGAGAGCAGCCAGGTGGAAAGGGGCCTTGGAGTTTGGATCAGCAGGAAGCTGAACATGAGCCAGCAGTGTGCCCAGGTGGCCAAGAAGGCCAATGGCATCCTGGCCTGGATCAGGAACGGTGTGACCAGCAGGAGCAGGGAAGTGATCCTTCCCCTGTACTCAGCGCTGGTGAGGCCACACCTGGAGTGCTGTGTCCAGTTCTGGGCCCCTCAGTTCAGGAAGGACATTGAGGTGCTGGAGCAGGTCCAGAGAAGAGCAACGAGGCTGGTGAAGGGACTTGAGCACAAGTCCTTTGAGGAGAGGCTGAGGGAGCTGTGGTTGTTTAGCCTGGAGAAGAGGAGGCTTGGGGGTGACCTCATCACTCTCTACAACTCCCTGAAAGGAGGTTGTAGCCAGGTGGGGGCAGTCTCTTCCCCCAGGCAATTAGCACTAGGACAAGAGGGCATGGTCTCAAGCTGTGCCATAGGAGGTTTAGGTTGGATATTAGGAAGAAATTTTTTTTTGAGAGAGTAATCAGGTATTGGAATGGGCTGCCCAGGGAGATGGTGGATTCACCATCCCTGGAGGTTTTTAAGATGAGACTGGGTGTGGCACTGAGTGCTATGGTCTAGTAATCACAGCGTTGTTGGATCAAGGGTTGGACTTGATGATCTCTGAGGTCTTTTCCAACCCAGTTGATTCTATGATTCTATGTGGAAAGCTCACGTCAGAGTCCAGAGATTACACAAAATATGGAAAAAGTTTTAGGCAAACAGTTTCTGGATAAGTTTGAGACTTTTTTTTTAAAAAGAGACAGAAGTTCACAAATGCAACAAAAAATGCTATGCTGCTTACACAGATTTTCAAGGGACTGTTGTAAAATTGAAAAAAAATTAAATACATCATGTGAAAAACTCTGATCCCAGGTATATGGGTTTTGGTTTCACGCAGCAATGAAGTATTGAAAGGAAGCTCTTAGCTCTGCTTTGTAAGAGATACCACAAGAAATCATACCAATGATGAAAAACAGATGACACAGTGATTGCAATGTGAAAATTAAATGTTACACATTTAGAATGCAGTAAGCAATTATATTTTCTCTAACTGTCTTGCAATTACTGTGAACTTTTTCTTCAGTTTTTAATTTCAGTGTCCTGGTGTGACAAACCAACCTGTGAAGAACAGCTACGGATGCAAATTGATCACATGAGCTTTTGATAACCAGAAAAATGTTATTAATTCTCTTTCCATTTTATATTCTTTCCTGTCCTCAAGTCTGACTGTATGGGTCACCTCAAGGGTAGTAGCAGTAGCAGCCTTAAAAGAGTTTTATTGGGTTTTTTTAGTTTTTTGCTTTTTCTGATGTAAGGCTTTTCCCAATACTATCAATACCAATGTATCATCTTTTAGGTTTAATGCCCTCATATAATTTACAAGTGCTTTTGCTAAAAGCAGGCTGATTGTAAGACTTGAATAGGCATCCTGAAGTCTTCTAAATACAGACCAAACCCAGCACAAAGATGACCGTTCAAAACCTTGTTGAAAGTTCTGGTCTAGAGTATGTGTCAATCTTTGCTCTCACTTCAGTCACAGATCTCAGCAAAGTTTGAAATGAAGGTGTGTTGGAAGTTTGGAATGAGGCAGATCTGAAGAAAGCTGAGATATATCCTTTCCTCCTCCAAGGGAAGCACAGGTGACTGTCTTGTTTCCAGTTTTGCACCCACCTTCTTAGTATGTTCAGAAATAGAGCTTAGTTATATATAAATCTTAGAAGGGAGCCCCCGGTGGTCCAGGGGAAAATTCACTGCACTGTCACTGCAGAGACCCGGGTTCGATTCCCGGTCGGGGCCACTCCCCGGGCAGATGGAGCTCGTTAGCCCGTAAGGCAATCCATCTACGTCCTGAGGACCTCGCTGCCACCGTCCAAGCGTGCATGGCCCCGGCAGATGAACCTCAGGATTAAAGGGTGGGCTCAGTTCCGCGCACACTGTGTCTCACCTAAAAAATCCAATGCGCAGGCTGGAAGGTGGAAAGACCTTCCCCGGTTCTTCGTTCGCGAAGAAGACTGGCCATTATATAAATCTTAGTTATTATTTTCTTCTTAATGGAATTATTTGTTATAATTGCCAGACTGATGTATTTATGTGATCTAGAATATGCCACTGAGACACTGCTCACTACTTAACAAAACATCTAATACTTTTCTTTTGAGAAATCATCACATTATTTTCCCTTTCCTGTACTCTTTATTTTAGTGTTTTTGCATATGTTTATTTGCAGTTGCATGCAATTTTGCCAACTATATAATTGTGAATCTTGCCATTTCTGTTCTGAGTATTTATTTTTATTCTGCTACTTATCTATTTGTAAAAAAAATTGTCAACAAACATCCCTTGTTCTTTTACTTAAAAAAAAAAAAAAGATGAAATTGTCAAAGGAAGAAGCAATCTGCTATAATCTCCCAAAATAAGAGCTGAATATGTGATCATATCATTCACTTGTAACTAAATTCAAAAAAGGTCAAAAACCCCAACCAAACAAACATTAAAAAAAAAAATATATAAATATATAAATATATAGAAAGAGATGAAAATTCACTCAAATTGCTCTTTCCAATCTCGTTTTACTGAGGCACAAGAGGGCAGTATTTCATAAACTCTAACCTGTCTTCTGCTCACCATTGCAATAAAGCTGGGACTGGCATTCATCTAGCATTAGACTAACACTTAAAAGGTTGATGCTGGGCAAAAATAGCTCACTGACAGAGTATAATAGTTATAAGGAAGGCTTCAAGACAGTAAATTAATCCTGCAGAAATATTTTTAAGACTGGTGATGCTCCAAAGAAATAGCACCAATTAAAAATTTATTGGAAAATTAGCTTCACAAACAAAAATAAGTATTCTTTATTTTCTGTTGATTAGAGAATATGGAAGGCTATGCTAGGAAAGACAAAAAAGCCAACAAAAGAAAAGGATATCAATATAAACCTTCTAAAAGAGAGGGGTTTTTAAGTCTGTATGTGTCCATATGTGTGCGTGCTCATACACATGTGTGCTTGGGTGCATACATATACACAGGAAGAAACAGAGAGAGTGATATACCTATAAGAACTGTAGAACACAAAAGTTAATAGCAGAAGAAAATTAGGACTTATTCATGCTGTCTTACTTAGGAACCTAATCTAAATCGTTCACTTTTTTGTCACTCACCTAATTTACAGGTTTTTGAAGATTCCTGTCATAGGTGTCAGTTGCTCTCTCTGCATCTTACTGAAGTTTCAGACGTATTCTTGAGATCTTGATTGCTTCATATCACCTATGAAGCAGACATCCAGCTCCTGCTTAGAGAACTAAGGCCCTGCTCAACACTCATTCTGACAAATGGTTTACTGAGTCATATCTTGACCTTGGAATAAGAAGCAAATGTCTCAATTTGTCCTAAAGACACCTGGTTGGCTTGAAATCATGCATTTGTTCTACACAAAAATAGATATTGGTCAACCTGTTTCACTAGTTCATTTAACACCAGGAAAGCAGCCTATGTACCACCTTTGATGTATTATGTTTTTTTAAATGGATGTGCACGTCTTTTTTGTTAATCCATTAGCCTTTTTGTTTTGGCATAGATAGATTCATAAGTTAGGATGCAATACATTTCCTAGATCCGTATCTTCAGCTATGTCGTAATAATCAACTATCTTGGAGTAAAATTAGTTCATTATTATTAATTATAGCTGGAAAAAAGAAGAGTTTTTATGGTTCAATGGATTCTTCTTGTGCTGACCAGTTCTCTTTGCTCTGGCATAGCTAAAGGCTAAAGTAATATTTATGTGTAGATGACATGAATTGTTCCCCAGCAAACCATAGACTATTGTATGTGACAAGTTCCTAGACTTTCTCACCATGCAAAAACATATTCTTGAGGCTATTTACGACCCTTGAGATAGAAAGGTTAGAAAAGTGTTCAATTTCTAAGTGTCTATAAAAGCTGCAAAGTGCATCCAAGTGCTCCTATCTTTTCAGCTCACAGCTGTCAGTCTCTACTTCTTTCCAATGTCTACCTGCAAATTAAGAATATAATTCCTCTAGACAAACAAGCAAAACTTTTTGGTTAACCTCTCGTTTTGTTATAAATACTTTGATATCTTTCATTCTCCCAGACTATGAGGGAGGCATTCTTTTCTATTCTGACTTACTGACATTGTACAAGTCTTGTGAGTGTTCACTCTCTATATACAGACTGCCTCTGCAAAGCAGTGAACTTCTGGACTGGACAAAACTCCTTCCAAGGAGAAAGGAAAAGTACTCACTTCCAAGTAAAGTAAGCTGAGTCATTTCCCTCTAAGGGTGTATCCTAATCCAGGGAAGTGGTCATATTTCCATATATGCCAGCAATTCTACATCTAATTTTTATCCAAATAGAAACATGAATGATAGAATCAAACTGTCCACACCTGGCATTATGTATCCTCAGTTTCAAAGCACTGAGTTATAATGGTAACTTCTGTAACTGCTGTACATTTTGTGGATAGGCTGGAGAGGATCCAGAGAAGGACCACAAAGATGATCAAAGGATTGGGAAGCCTGCTATAGGAGGGAAGACTGACAACTGGACTTGTTTGGCCTGGAGAAGAGAAGGTTTGGGGGACACCTTATCACCTGTTCCTATAGGTAAAGAGTTGCTACACAGAAGATGGAAACTTCCTTTTTACAAGGAGTCACATGGACAAGACAAGAGGTAATGAATACAAGTTCCTCCTGGGGAAATTCTGATGGATACAAAAGGAAAACTTTCACAGTCATTGAAATCATCTCCCCAGGGAAGAAGTGGGTTCCCCGGTGTTGGACACTTTTAAGATTCAGCTGGACAGAGTGCTGGGCCACCTTGTCTAGACCATGATTTTGCCAAAAAAGGTTGGACAGGATGATCTTTGAGGTTTCTTTCAACCTGGTATGCTATGATTATTTATATGCTTTTATAGTGCTCATATCTCAGGGATAATTTTAATAAATAGTTCTGCTAATTCTCTACATGTAGTGAATCTTTTATTTTTCCTTTTCTTCGAAAAAAAATCTCCCCAGGCAACCAAAATATTGCAAAAGGTGCAGTAATAATATTGTCTTTCATGTACTTCAGTATTTCTTATTTCCTGTTTTCATACCTCTGCCTGAGAAAAGAATGATCTAGATTAGCTTTGTTTCTACCTAGTTTAACATTTGGTGTTATGAATTAATGAATGTCAAAGATGTATAAAATCAACAGAAGAACCTCTGAAGTGGAAAGCTAACACAACTTTGGTTTCAAGATATTTCAGAGTTACCTTCTTGATCCATAGAACCTTCTGTGTCAATTAATTTTTTTAACACTGGACACTATACAATTTACCAACATTTTTAACCAAATTAAATACATCAGACCTTTCAGACAGCTCTTGTATCACTTATTTTTAAAATGTGTCTAGACAGGTAATTGGCAACTCCTACTGTATTGCCAAGCACCTGATCTGCCTGTAAACTATACCTTATCATGTATAGAAACACAATCTTCTTTGGTGGAGGAGAATCAGGATACTGAAACAAACTGGACATATAAAGTCCATGGGGCTGATAGGATGCACCCACAAATGCTGAGAGAACTGGCAGATATCAGTGATTATCTTTGAACAATCATGGCAATTGGAGGGAGTGACTGAGGACTAGAGGAAAGACAAGGTCACTTCTATCATCAAAAATATCAAGAAGAGGGACCCAGAAAGCTACAGACTGGTCAGTGTCACTTGATTGCTGGAAGGTGAGGGAGCAACTAATCCTGGAAACCATTTCCAAACACCTGAAAGACAAGAAAGTCATTGCGAGAAGTCAGCATGGAGTCATCAAGTGGAATGACTGAGATAGCTGGGACTGTTTGGCCTAGAGAAGAGTCAGGGAACAACTTTATAGTATATATAAATAACTAAAGAAATGGTGTAGAGAATTTGGACGTGCTTTTCAAAGGTGCTCAATGATAGTACCAGAGGCAATGGGCACAAACTGAAACACTGGAGTATCTGTCTAAAAATGGAAAAAAAATATTCTGATTTGAGAGTGTCCAGTTATTGTGCTCAGAATGTGTGGATTTTTCATCCTTGGAGGTATTCAAAAGCCACCTGGACATAGACAGTTGTCTCTAGGTGCCAATGCTTGGGCAGTGGAGTTGGCCCAGATGACCTCCAGAGGTGCCTGACAAACTCAACCATTCTAAGATTCTGTGATTTTGTGAGTCTGTTGCTGCATTTTATAAACCACAAATTTAAAACAGATGAGTATTTAATCATCTTTTTTACATAACATTGTACAACTTTCCATTACACTAAGAATAATTAAAGACTACAATTATTTGTTTATGAACTGAAGCAAAAGGCTACTATTTTCTGTGATTAATTTTTCCTTTCAATTATAATGCCTGATGCCACACAGAATGACTGGCATAGTAGCATCATGATTCATAAAAGTAGCTGAATTCTTGTCTCATACTGTGCTATTCTTTTGCAGGAGTTTACTTATTGGCTACAACATTAGGGTGATAGAATAATTTCAAATACCATTATCTAAATGTTGTCTCAAAGAAATAATAGTTCTCAGTAATTTAACCCCATAAGAACATAAGAAGTTGTGTCACTTATCTCTTCCTTCGATGACAGAAGGAAACTAAGAGTCCAGTTTCTTCCCTACACCTAAATTTCAGACTGCTTATAGGTAGAAATCAATCCATCTCAAAATTTATTCCAGTATGTCTGAACTAATCAGCTACAGGCTTGATTCAGTATGTTTGTATGATGTCTAATCTCATGAACTGAATTAATTCCTGAAACATAGAATAGGATAAATCCTGTCCTAGAACAGCAAAAATCTCAGTAAGAACTAATTACCAGCTCAGTTATTTAGTAGTCATTTTTGCAACCTGTTTGGGCCCTCTGGTTAACGTGGCTACAGGCTGCAAAAGTAAGAGCAATTCTTCCAGTGCTCTGGGTCTAGCAGAAGGGTTATTTATCACATTCAGCATATATCCCAAAGCTCTTCTACTTGCCTGTTCTGAAATACTTTATTTTTCCATTTTGTCTGTTATTGTTCAGTTTATTTGACATATTTGTCAAAAATGTACAATAAACCCTTTTTTATCTCTAGTTGCTTTGTTGTTGTTGCTGTTATATATATGTTTGGGTGAGAAGGGATCCCTATTAGAGATGAGAAGGCCAAAGAAACACAGTAGTTCAGCTAAAACCTAAGCACTTATTGGCACACATTCATGTGCAAGTTTTTCATATATATAGATGATCAGTATGAATTGTGCACATTTCATAAGTACGTACTGTCCTCCAATATAAGGTAATTCCCTTAGTCACTCCCATTAATAGCCTTTTACCTACATAAAGGTGAAGAACTTCTTCAGATGTGCTTTCTCATTAGGCTGCTCATTTTGGAGGGCGCCATGTGTCTTGACACAAGCTATGTTTGCTTTTTCTGTGTGTAACATTTTTCACGAGATTTAAGAAACAGAAATGACCACAAAAAGCAATGTTATGCTCAGGACAGAAGTATCTTAAACATTCTTTTGATTTACATTTACATTGCTTTCTGATACGTGAGGATATAGAATCATAGAATATGCTGAAGGGGTCCATCAGGGTCTTCAAGTCCAACTCCTGACACTGTGCAAGAATCATACCATGTGTCTGAGAGTATTGTCCAAATGATTCTTGAACTCAGACAAGCTTGGGGTGTGACCACTTTTCTGGGGAGCCTGTTCCAGTGCTCAACCTCTCTCTGGGTGAATAGCCCCTTCCTCACGTCTAACCTAAACCTTCCCTGACTCAGCTTCATGCCATTTGCTCAAGTCCTGTCATATGCCATTACATATGTGTTTTGGCAAGGAACTAAGCACTTAATGCCACTGTTAAACAATAAGCACATATAAAATCTTCAACAGCTAAAACTATAAAAATGGAAATGAGACTGCAGTTTGTCTCTTTGAATTTAAGCACCTCAGGAACCAAGTATTAATTTTCGTTGTGTGTAACAATAAATCTCATTTAGCACCTTTTTTGCAGTGTGCCGATGAAACTGTTTTCCAGCTGGTTTGCCACATAATACTACATCCCAGATAATTTTGAACAGTAATCTATGCTGATTTTGCATCTCCTTTTAATCTGTCTACTGGGAATTAGACACTTCATGTCCCCAGCTGAGGCCTCTATACTATTTATATTTCTCTTCAAATACAGAGCAAAATTTTCAAAATAGACAATGAGTACAACTGGAAAAAAAAGTAAGTTGCTTGTTTGGGTTTTTTTCTTTTTTTTTTTTTTTTTTATAACCTACAACCTAAAAGAAAAGAGATGACCCCCTCTGAAAAACTGATGACAATATTGAACAACAGTTGAAGACTGGGAAGTTATAAATCATTTAGTATGACCTCAAAGCTGAATATCTAATGGAGCATTTACTTTACGATTCAAAATGTAAGAGTAATTTGCACTAGTCATTAGAGTTTCTTTGGTAGTTCATCTCCTTATACAAACTCAGTGGTGTTTTTAGAGACTACCTGAAAGTCATGATAGGTGTGATTAAATACAGGGATTTCTTCAGAAGTCCTCACATGCATTTTGATTAAACGACATAGGTAGGTGGAACTCACAAGCTGACTGGACTAGGAACAGGATCATTGATAAATTTTGAATGTGGCATACACAAATGAAAAAAATTATTAAAATAGGACCCTTTAGAGATCAATTCTTTATTTGACCCTACTTAATTTCTTCATCAGTTGTTGGGATGGGGATATCAAACACATCCTGGAGAATTTTGCAGATGGCATACAAACTAGGAGTTATGGTACATAATATTTGTGTTGTAGAGTCATGGAGTTATTCAAACTACTTGATTACAAGATCTCCAATCTCATTGTCTACTAGCCAAAAACAAGGAGGTAAAGGTGACAGACTAAAGCTACTGAAATTCAAGTAGAGATAATTGTTTAAGGATAAGTTTGCAGAAAAATTTTTGTGGCCAAAATGTTACTATACTCATAAAAAGAAGAATATCACAAAACAAAAGGAAATTATGTTTGAGTTTACCTATTACACTGGAAAACCAACTGCTAGAGATTGTTATGTCTCCTCCTGGGAGGAGGACCATAAGAGTATTTGAGTTAGTTCACTGGGATTCTTCTTTTTGGCATAAAGTTGTGAATTTATGTGTTGGTTCATTCATTTCCTTCTTTGTTGAACTGTTAGGAAAACAATCTTGCCATGGGATAAGGAAGAACAGTGTCCCTAGAGGCACAACTGATCAGATAGGTATGTTTTTGATTGCAGTTGCTTTTTCCCCCTTTCTCTGAAACATCACTCAGTAGTATAGCACTGACTAAATGTAAGAATAGGAAGACTCTTTTCCCAAGGAAAGGGAGTAAAGGGGAAGTGAAAGGAGAAAAAGTTAACTTGCTTTGAAACTTGGATGCGAAGTTGACAGTTTCATCTCCTTTGTCATAGTCTCTATGCCAGTCAGTTCCCTGCCTTTGGAGGGGCATTTTGATCTCTTCTCTTCCCTCTCTCTGCAGATTTTGGTTCAGTGCTGCACTGTAACCAGAGTCTGCCTATGTATTGTAGACATATTCGGACATAGATGGCTGCATTATACCAGAGATCTGAATGGATGATATAATGAGCCTTTTGGCATTAATTAATTTTATTTTGTTTGATTTTCCTCTCGTAATTTGTCAGCCTACCAGTACACCAAGAATACAGTCATAGTAATCATCTTATCTGTGACAGCCCTTGAACCTAATGACTCATCTTTGGTTTATACTTGCTTTACTGGAACAGTTTTGCACTGACACTGCAACTGTGTCAAAAGCTGGCCTTGTGTCCCTTTTAAAGAAATTAACTGACTGCTTTGCCTAAAGTCTGGGCATGGTGTTGGTGAAGTTCACTTACCAATAAAGGCCTAAGAACTCAGAAAACACTGTGAGAAGCAGATCTCTTTACAGCAATAAGCTGCCAGTGAGTTTTGGTAGCAAAAAAAAAGCCAGACAAAACTGGGAAAAAACCCCAACCAACCCCCTGACTATTTCTGTTTCAAAAGTTAAAATGTAAACACAGTAGTGGAAAAATTCGAAAAAGAAGCTCTAAGGAATATTTGCCCTTGAAAAAGTGCATACACAGGTTGCAGTTTTTTAATTGATATGTCCTATTTTATTTCTATGGCAGGTAACATCTAAGATTCCTAGATAACCATAGACAAAACAAATGTCATACATCCTCTGCGATTTCTGCTTTGAGAATTCTGCTCCTCAAGGCCCTTATAAGGAGAATATATGAGGAGGAGCTTCTCATTTTATGACTTCACAATCATTCTTATTCACTGGAATAATTTATAATTTATTTATATTCTTTAGTGGAAGTCAGTTTTTAACATTTAAGCTGGAGAAATATTCATTATGATCCGACTAAATAAATACATTTAAAATAAATACATTTAAAAATGCATTAAAATATTAGCAAACAGACTTCAGGGAAGCAGTGGAAAATGTAATAAAAGCATTTGTACAAATTATTGGCTGCAAAATAAATTTTACAAGTCTAAAAATTGTAATTGTGCAGTACAAATTACATTTGGAATATCTCATCATTTTTACTGTCCATGAAGAACATTAGTTAAAAACTCTATCAGAAACTAGCAAACAATTCAGATCACTGCAAAGAAATTATTAAGAGGCAGCAAGTCTATATCTATCGATCTCTTAGCAAAGAAAAGGAAATCTCCTAGACAGGGAGTTTCATTTTCTGCCGCTTCAGCCCTTTGTGTTCCTTTGTAGCTTTTTGATTTCATGTTTTGAAACATAGCCAGTATTGTCCCTCACAACAGCTTATCACTGGGGTTTTTTCCAAGTTTTTTTCCATCTTTGATATAAGGCTGAAGGGACCTAGCTAGCCTGTGAAATGGAAAAGCAAACAGTTCTGTGAGACAGAAATGAATTGTTAAACAAATATAATGGACTGAAACTGAGATGGTGTACAAGTCGAGACAATTTGAATAAATTGTTTCACAAGTGATCATCAACATGCACCAAAGCATATATCTGCAGTACTGTACTAGTCAATACCTTCAGGAATAAACTGAGAGATTTTTCAGGATTAATATGTCATAAACTGACTAGGTTTGCAAAACCTAATTAAAGCAGGAAAAGTAGAATGTTAATTCCTTCCTTGCTTCCTTTCTTCTTCACTTCCCTTCTCCCTTCCTTCTTTCCTACTTCTCACTTCCTTTTTTACATTGTAAAACTGTTAGAGTGAAAGTCTTGAGACAAAGTTAAGGTGATTATTAGACAATTAGGACTTGTTTGTTTCAAAATGTCTTCCCTTTCTGCTTTCTTCCCTTCTCACATGCTTGATATCAAAATTCAAATGGAGAGTTTTTTTGGCACTAGCTGGTGTTCATGTGAAACTTCTCTCATTCTTTTTCTATTTCTCATTAATTGTGTAACTGTACAACAAAATGAGGCTTTCATATCAGGCTTTAAAGAAGAATTTCATGCACAAAGGGAATACAAAACTCGAAGATTCCTAAGACTAGTAACTCAGACACTCATTCTAATTTAGTAGAAAAACCATTTTGTACTGAAATTCAAACAATGGGATAGGAAGATGCTATTAGACTAGCTATTATTCTATTCACTCATATGTAATCAAAGCTTACTATCAATGGATGAGAAAATTCCCTATCCTTACAAGCATACAACTCTTACAAATTCCAAAAAGTTAAATGATTTGGGTTGGAAGGGACCTTAAAGATCATCTAGTTCCAAGCCCCCTGTAATCAGCAGAGACACCTTTCACTGGACCGGGTTGCTCAGAACTCCATCTAGCCCAGCCTTGAACACTTCCAGGGGTGGGACATCCACAACTTCTTTGGGCAACCTATTCCAGTGGCTCACTACCCACATAGTAAAGAATTTCTTCCTAATATGTAATCTAAAACTATTCTCTTTCATTTTGAAGCCATTCCCTCTTGTTCTTTCACTACATCCTTGTAAAAAGTCTCTCTGCAACTAGGTCACCCTGAAGCCTTCTCTCTTCCAGGTTCACCACTTTTAAAAAGTATTAAGAGGTTATATTTCTAAGTAATTTTTATTCCTGTTAAGTGTTTCCCCCCCTCATTGGCTGAACACTCATAAAACCCACGGACCTGGTAGAAAGCAGAAATGATTCATCTGCAATGTGACAGCACTAAGACAGCAGACTAAAATGATGGGCACAATGACAGATAAGTTTGATAGTAAAACTCCCTTTTACTACTGGGAGTGAAATGAACTTTCTTACTAAGAATGTTTATTTCAAACTATATCATATTTAAAGTATTTTTTCACTTAAGGTAATTTGCATATCTCCAGGCCCTAATCTATGGTTTTGTCCATGTGATGGTTACCGGGGTAAGACCTTGAAGTGATTCAATGACTCTAAGAGTTTCACAGGCTGGCCTGGTCATACGTTGTGTCTGAAGACTGATTGTTAATCACAAATTTGAAGAATTTTTATAAGGATTTGTTTCCAAAGTAAAATGACAGCTTTATGATTTTTCTCTCTTTTCTGGAGACTACTAAGTCATGATGAAATTATGCATGCTCCAAATACTTACCACTTCCTTCCCCAAATAAAAATACTAAACGAAGGTTTCTAAATAAAACATAAACATTTATAGCTGTTTTAAATAACCACCAAACAATAAATTTTGCTCTGCCCTTTATACACAGTAAAAAATGCAATGATACAGTTTAGCAGCCACCAATCCACATATTTGTTGAATGAAAATATGTTATGTAAAATGGAATCTGCTATCATAATAAATTAAACAGCACTATTTGAAACTAAAATAATTGCTATCACCTTTTTTTTCCCACTTCTAGTGAATTGAAGTTTTGTCATTTTTTTAAAAATCTTGAGGTGAAGAGAGAAAGTGAATTTCAGAATGTTCAATGCAAGCTTTTCAGTGCCTGTCAAGGCTTTACTTCAGTATTACCTTGAACACACATTGTGCAGCTAACATGAAAGGATCTGCTACTGCATTTTGTTACAAAACTGAAAGACTTTATTAAATGATTTGCATTCTTCTCGATTCATTTTCTTTGAATATACCCAGAATTTTTTAGTTGTCTTCTACTTCCCAGACATCATAAGACAAAGTAAGCAATTATCATCTGGCCCTATTTTATCAAATCATTCTAAATTCTGAGCTGTCGGTCTTGTTTTGAAATTCTAAAGACTTCTCTCTCTCAAACATTAGCCCTTTGGTTTAATGGGGCCCAGGAGCATCCAGGTGACATCTTTCAAACTTTAGCCAGGAAGTAATGGTGATGAAGAAGACCCTAATTATAGATACACACAGTGCAAGCATAACGTAAGACCTCAAGATAAATCAGGTAGCAGAATGTTTCTGGAAGGGCTTCCATATCAAAATTGCCTAGGAAAAAAAAACCTGGAATTCGTTTTCAGGCAACATTAATGTAGCCTTTACATTGCTCTGGGTTTGATTGCCAAGTACCAGGCATTCAGTTCCTGTGTAAGTATAGCTCAGATTTCCTTGCTAAGATGAATCTGATAGAGCATAGGAAAAAGAATAAATTCAGAGCACACTGAGGTGGGAAACAATAATCTCACATGTTTCATGCAGTATCTCAAGAATCTGAATTTGTATCACAACCATTTGAAGGCAGAGATCATATGCTTGCGTGACAAAGCACTGAAAAACCCAAAGTTCTTCTGGATCGATGAAGTTTAGAGAGGGTAAAAATTCTTCAGATAACAGGGAGATTATTTCTAGTCATGTGGAAATTTTACCTTTTAAAAATACAGAATCTCATCCAATTGAATTAATGTAAATTTTACTGTAAAGTTCATAACTGAAAAATATCAAATCTCACGTACTTAGGACGAAGGATGAAGTTGTGCTTACTCAATCAGAGATTCAGTATGTTATGCTATTCTGAGTATGAGGGAGGTTGCAGATACATCTACCAAGCATGTGCTCTGTGACTGCGAGATATCTGAGCATTTTGATCTGGAGGACAGACCACACTTTTTGCAATCAGGCCATCATGATGCCATGAAAATTAAATGGCTGCAGAAAGAGGTAATGAAACACCAATGGAATCTCTCTCTGTAGCAGATTCAGTAGTAAGTCTTCATTTTTCAAATTAATTCCTTTTTAAGATTTCTAACTTGAAGATTTATAAACTTTCCAATTAATATCTAATGCAAATGCATAACATAAATGTGCAATCACTCCTGGAAATGGAACCCCCAGTCCAGATGTCCCTAAAAGACCCCCAATAAAAAATGTAAGAACCCTTCCCCCATAAAAAGATTTGGCAGTTTAAGAAAAAAATTCTAATGACAATGTTTTGGTCAAAACTGCTTATTTAACACTATTAAGGTTATTTCTGATGAGAGATATTATATATAAAAAAAATTTCACTGGAATAAGTCAATTATTAGATCTCATTTAGTGAACTGATGATAATAAAGAACCTTGTCTGTCACTCCAACATGTCCAAAGCTTCTGATACTTCATCTGCAAATATGCAGAGCCTACTACTGTGCCCGAGTTCAGTACTTAAGAATATGAAACTGAGATGGTTTTATCTTGGTTTAATGGTTGTGAAGGGATCAGTTGAGTTTGAGTGCTGGGAACAGAATTGGTGGTAAAACTGCAGGGAACCATGGTACCACAAACAACTGTCCCTCAGGGTAACGGGAGTGGGGTGAGACTGGGGGCAACTTTCAAGGAAGGAGACTCTGAGGCAAAAATACAAAAAATAAATACAGGTAAAATGAGTCTGAGGAGGAAAAAAAATCCTAAGATGAACACAGTGGTTCTGCTGCTGAAGATTTCAGAATGCCAAGAAGAACTTTTCCTCACACTTCTAAGAAAGACTGAAATTTCTAGTCTTAGGACCCAGAGGAATATTAATAGGGTCAGTACAATACCAGGGAACAGGTAATCATACTAGGAAGATCATTTTATATAAAAATTTTAATTGTAATATCTATAAGTATTTTCTGTATTCATTAGACAATTTAGACAATTAATTAAAACGTTCTCTGAACTAAGACTGAATTACCATTATATATGATGCATTCCTCTCTGGTCATAAGAATATTTGGAGGTCTTCTCCTCTATACTTTGAAAGTTGTTCTGCAGCTTTCTTATTCTTATGATTCAAAGCCTTCCCAAGGTTTCAAAGTATTATCATTGTTAGTTTATTTCCAGTTATTCTGGTGCCAGCATTACTCTGTGGTTTTCATAATTGTTTTGTTCCATGTTTCATTTATTTTTGCTGTCTTAAATTGTCTTCCCTTCAAAATCTATTCTGAACTTTGCAGGATTCCAGCTGTGTAATAGAAATCTGTAAAAGGTCTGGTAAAAAGGAAAAGTGAGAAGATTCAGCAATGCATATCATCTCATGCAGAGCCGTCCTCAAATGAATTTTTTTTCAACATTTTGTACTTTTTCTAAACAAATTCAGTACTAGGGATGAATTTAAGTGTAACAGCACCTGCTGGTGGATATAAAGCGTGAACAAAAACTTCAAACCCAAGGCAAGTTATTACTCTTTTCCATTGTTTCTTCACATATTATGCAACGCCAATTATATACAATCAAGAGTTTCCTGATTATTGTCAGAGATATTTCAAACATATGCCTCATGTGATGGTACAGCTAAGATAAATGCTAGTAGTTTAACAAAGCCTCAGAGCTGAGAAAAGTTACCTAAAAATCTCCACAGAAATTTAGGGAATGAATCTGTGTATACCATGCTGAGAAACAGTAATCTCACACATCAGTGATAATCTCAATGAATGCATGATAAAAGTTACAAAAGAGAAGAGTTGAAGGAAAAAGTCAAAGGTAGCAAAATAGCAAGACACTATATTTGGAAGTAAAGTTAGCTTTCTTAATAAAGGAATCTGGTTGGCTATTTGCACCCTGTTGGGGATCAAAAAAAAAAAAAAGTTGCATGCCAAAATATTTAAACTCCTATAAAAAAGGTAGAATTGCTAGCACAGAAATATAAGAAGAATCTAGTGAGACTGAAAACTGAAATCTTTAGAAGATTTCATCACTTTATTAACTTCACAGCTTCTCCAAGCAGAGTGAAAGTTAATAGAAACAGCATCTGTTTAAAATATAATAGAGGAGCAAGACTCTAAATACAATATGGGTCCTTTTGTAAGATCAGAAATGACCCTTGAACTGACAAAATATTGTGTTGAGAAAATGTGACTGCAGCACTGTAAGGCAGAGAGTTCAATAACAGACAACCCAAGCCATACAAAGGTTTCTCTTCAAATTCACTGATTTTCAGGCAGTCCTTTTTCCCATCGAGGGTGAAAGGATGGGAGAAGCTTTTTGGTGTAGAGAAAAGTTATTTAGATTATATTGTTTTGATAATTGGTCTTTTCCTATCTAATTACAAATTTTTTATGGTCCAGCTTCATCCTTTTTGGCACTCTTGTGAGGCTCGTGAAAATTGGCCAAAGTGAATTTAGTTAGCTTGGTAGACTGGGATAAATAGGTATGTACTTTGTGTAATTCAGATCCTATTCTGTCAATATAGAAACGTGCTTCTGTGGGACAGTATATTATAGTATATTATCCTGTATCATCAAGCATTGCTAGTCCTCACTGATTACAGCAGAGAAGGAGGGCACACATCAGTATGCATAACATATGATGCTGGGAAACAAGCAGACCAACCTGATAAGAGTCTAGCCTTATCTCTGAGGTTAGATATTCTGAGAGAACTACAGCAACCAAAATGTGAGATAGGACTCTTTGAAACTTTTTCTACCTTATGCATATATTAACAATAGTTTCAACATTTCTCCACTCACTGTCATCGGTCTCTCACTCCTCAAATTTTTCACTTTGATGTTCCCTGTGAAAATATCCAGTAATGAAACCTTAGTCCTATAGAGAGTAAGATTAGATAAAATAATTTTTATTTATGAATATTTTCATCAATGTGACCTGGAATTCTGGATTTGACCCAAAAGTTCCCATACCTCTAACACTCTATCAGTCTAAAAAAAAATTTAAATTAATTAATCTGAAAATTGAATCAAAGCAAGATAAATAAATATAGGTTAATGACAACAGTTTTCAGAAGGTGAAAACTGATCAAACTAAACCGAAGTACAGTCATGGGTCAAAACATTATTGTGCAGTTATATAAGAAAAATGATCAAAATTCTTTTCTGATTCACCAATATATTGTATTAAAAAATCCCCCGGATTTTTTTTTGCACAACACAGAATCACAGGGAAAAAATACTGGGTTTTAAATAAGATTTAAAAAAAAAAAAAAAAAAAAAAGAGAAAAGTGTTAAGAAGTAATGACACGTTGATGACTTACAGCTATAGAATAATTTTACATGAAAAAAAGCAAGCAGAAGGTTGCAAGTGTTGCCTGAGTCTAAAAAGCTGCTAGGAACAAAACAGACAGCTGAGAATTATTAGAAGTCAAACACAGTAATAAGGATATGCCTCCATATCACATTGTGACACTCCAAGGCATCTGAAAGGACAGAACTATGTCTGACAATTTTCACTGCGGTATCACAGAACAGAGTGCTACTTACTTGATCCACAGGATACATTATTGCAGGAGGGTGCTACTCTCTGATTAGTTCAAGTAGCTCCACACAGCCCTGTAACATGCAATGTTGGAACAGAAGAGAGACTCTGATTAGAAACTGGTAACTGAACTATACTGCAGTTTTCCATTGTAGTTTAATGTTCATTTGGAAAATCCTCATTACTCTTTGTACCCCTTCTGATCAGATACATGGCTGTCTGTAAAAGATCTATAAAGTTTAGTGCGTTGAACTAGGTACTTTGTTGCCCTATCCTAAAATATTAATTGATCAAAATGAACATTATTTATAGATGAGAGTTTGTACCCCTTGCCCATTGTTTATGATAAGTAAAAACACTTTATTTAATGTCTAAAGTTATTTTGCAGAGAAATTATTTAAAATGTAAGGCAAAGCAGGCTCAAAAGTTAAGCAAATCAAAATAGGAATAAAAGTAGCAAAATAAAGACATACTTATGAAATCAAACCTTGATATGAAATAAAAATAGTTCTGAAAAAAGGAACTGAAGGGCTTGACTGAAGATGAACTTGTGCAGAACAAGTTGATATGTTTTAAAGACAGAAAGTTGAAACATTCAATAAACAAGAGGCAAGAGAATTACTGATAAAATGATTTGCACTTAAGGATAGCTTAAAAATAAAACTCAGTTGTCTCAATTCAAACAAAACAGATAATCTTGTTTTCAAAAAAAAAAAAAAACACCAAACCATAATATTTTAAGTCTAAGTAGTTCTCTATGCAACAGTTTTTAATACGTTTTATCATGACTGTCCTAAGAATCCTGGAGGTCCTATACATAATTTAATACCATATTTATGTTCTGTGTATTTGCAGTGGTCTATATCCCATGCATAGCAAGAGATCCGTGGGTTTCAGCTTATGAAAATACTAGGTTAATAAGGTACAAATCCTGTAAATTAACTTTACATCCCACACAGTCTATCACTAAACTCAGTCTGGCAGTTTGAGTCATCAGACTGGCAAGGTCTAAGAATACAACACTGGAAATAACAAAAACTAGTACTCAAGTGTTGATCAACCTAGAAATCTTAAAGCAAGTATATTGTCTGTATCTGAGCGAAACATTTTAATTACATCTCATGTACCATATGATGCAACTCGAAAAGGCTTAAAAACTGTACACTGAGGAAAAAGCCAAAGGCTTTTAAAAATCAAATGAGCAGTTTTACTCTGAAGGAGATATCACTTCATGGAAGAATTTGAATAGAAGTAGAATAAAAGAAAGCAAATACAGTTCAAAGTTTTAGTAGACTTTACTGAAAAATAATGGTTGTCATTGTAGTAAAACTTTAACTTCTTCAAACATTTTGAATTATTTTTATGACATTCTTGTTCACTTCCATACATAGCCAGACAACATCCTCTCTAATTCACCACCAGTGGCTTAATACCACTCTCATAAGGCTGTTGCACCAAGTATCAGTTCATTCACTTGTTTCTTGTGTGTAGAACACTAAGAGAAATTCTCTGAAAACAGGTGACATTGCATTTTATATTGTATATATAGTGGCTCAATCCATACTTAGTGGAATTGTTAGGTTTAAAAGACTTTTTATGACACTCATCTGGAAAAGGAACTGACCAATTCACTCTGCCAAGAGCAGGAAATCCGACATTTAAAGCAAAAGGCATTATATGCTGAAAAGTTACTCTCTGTGTGACGTTACAGACTAGTCAGTAATTCATCTTATTCTACTTTTGCCAGGGAAAAAGGTTAGATTGAAAGTATGAGAAAACGTCCTCATGATTTTCCTTTTCCCTAAACATGCACTTTACAGTAATTACTTTTTTTTTTTTTAACCGTCATTATGCTTTGTGTTTCAATTCAGCAGCTGTTTACTTTTCAAAACCTACGATACTTCATAACTGTATGATTACACATCCTTTTTCCGTTGACCCTCTCGTGCGTTTAGTGCAGATGATGCCTATCGGTACAGGAGTATGCTATGCATCAGCAACAACTCTGTGAGACTCATCTCCACTTGAATGTGCACCATTACACAAAAAACTTGGTGAGTAATGACACTGTTCAGAAGGTGAAATGCAGAATCTGTGATTAGGCATCTCAGTGAATGCTCTAATCATTGAGTATAGTTAAAAAGAGGTGCAACTGGTATCATCTTCCTCACAGACAACTGCTTTTTATGAGAAATATTTGCCATTTCAAATGTCTTACAGTCCAACATGATAATTTGCAGCATAGCATTATCCTGCAGACTAAGTTGTGTTTCATCTCTGACACTCCTTTTTTCTTGCAGTTCTGGCTCTTTAGTTTAACTTATTTTGTTTTGTTTTTTCTTCTTTTTATTCTTGGAAATGGCTAATTCTGAATCATCAGAATAGGGAAAAAATTTATCCAGAGACATACACGTGGCATGAAGAAGGTTGGGGCAAATTATTGAAAATTTGGTGAAGTTATTTATAAATTAAAATGGTGAAATTCCAAGAAAATTTGAAACTATTTTTACTTCTTTTAAACAAGATTATTCAAAGATTGTATGTCATTTTTGTCTGCACGGTTATTAGGATGCCTCTAACATTGGGTGTTTTTAAGAATCCAGGAGGATAAGGAAAGTAAAAAGCATGGACTTTTTCTGAATAAGTACAAACCTCAGCTCCATAAAGACCTTTTATGTTTTTGCACAAAAAACAGAATAGGAAATGGCACAAACAAGAAGTGGGACAATACACAAATCATAAAAAAATTCAGATTATATTCCCATTAAATATGTTCCCTATAGGGCACTATTTTGGTAAAGACTGTATAAATTCACACGAAGACACATTCCTTTCAGTTCCTCAGCTTTTCTGTAAATACACAGCCATAGTAGAAAGTCTTTTCACATCCACTCTACTGTTGTTAAAAGGGAATTTTCCTTCACCTTTCATCCATTTGCCCAGTACCAGGTCAAGCATTTAAAACACATAAATCAAAGACATGGAGGGATGAACAACCAAGCATTAAAAAGAGAGTATTTTAAAAGATCCTATGCAGATCTGAAACTGGTCTTAGGAGAAATCTGAACAATGTTTTTCCTTTACAGAAGCAATTTTGATTTTTTTTTTTAAAATTCAGGATGACATATTTTCAGTCTTCTGAAAGTACGTTAAAAATCTTAGTTTCAAAGATTTTCTTTGTGAATGTAGTCAGAGTAGTTCTTTAGGTTTTATTGCTCCCTGCATTCTGTTTTAACTGAGCAGTTGTTGAATGGGAGAAAATAATTTTTTGAAAGCAAATAAGCTCTTCATTTTTCTTCTTCCTCTCTTTACATGAAAGAAAGTGACAAGAAAATTTTTACTTTTAGAGAGGATGTTTTTTTTTAAGTATAAGGAAGCCAGTAGCTATCCCATGTGTTTGGAAATTAAAACTGTTACCTTAGAGAACAGATAGCTTCATTAAACATATGGGGAAAAGGTAAAGAACAAGATAACCAAGAAGTGAACACATTTACTGTAATAAGCAGGAGCTAGAGCAGCACATCAATTAGTGAGACCTTTTCAAATGTTTTGTAGTATACATGACTTTTCTTATGGGATTCAAAGAAGAGTAATGCACTGTTATCATGGACTGCCATGCAATAATGAGGGTATAGGATAAAACCAAAAATTGAAATAGTAAGACATAAAGACTGGCATTACTGGTGCCATGATGATAAGGTGATGGCTTTATGGTTTGTTAGAGCTAATAGTTCAGAAAATAGAATTATGTTGGATTTCAGTTACACTCTTTTTAAAAATGACAGAAAGGTAATTTTTGCCTGAAGCAATTTTGTTATGTCTTTACTATATCACTTTTGTGTATCGCCGTACTAAATATAAACATATGCATAGGACTACAAAATCAAAAAATCTCCTCCTATGACAACACATTTCATGTAATTCCTTCCATAGATATATAAAACACCATTTTTAAAGGAGTCAGGTAATTTTGGCCCTTCTAGTATTGGAAAACTTTCCAATACTGCATTGTTCTAGTGCTTATGAATCATTCTCCAAATTGCCAGGTGCATTCACAGTCCTGTTTCTTCTTGCATTAATATTCTATCATAACTTAGATAACTCTTGTGCTTCCATGGTATTTTTAGAGACCAGAGTCACAATGCATGCTACCTTACTTTTGCTGAACCAAACTAACAGATTCTAGATGCCTCTATGCTTATAGCTACTCTTTTCTAAAGCTGTGTCTATCTGGAGTCACCTTTCTCTAGGCAAGATGGCCAGCACTGTAGGCAACCAAAACTGTCTCAGCCGTGCCTGGTAATGCTATTTGTTTCCATTGGAATTGAACAGAGACATTTCTCTGCAATTCATTTAGCCCCTCTGACACAGTAGGCTGCCATAGAGGTGACCTTCCAATTGGTGTTTATAACGTATTTGGAACTGTTTGGTTCTCTAACCTTCAAGTTAGTAGTTACTGATAGAGACAGCTGCTCCTTCACTTTCCTTATATCTGGCCCTGAGTATATATTTTTTTTCCCTTAGCATGTAGGTTTAAAGGACATGATTTAGTGAGTGATGACATTCAACTCTAAAGCTTTTGCTCATAAAGAAGATATTTAAAGTATTTTACAGGTTACACATCTGAAACAGCCACTTCTTGACAAATCTGTCCTCAAGCCACAGTCCAACCTGGTGAATGTGTCCTGTCATTCTAACAGATGGCTGCTGGTCTAGACAGCTGAGGAACATGAATTCACATCTGAGTGATGTGAATTCATTCATTTGGCTGTTAAGTGAATGATACCCAGCCAAAAAACTCAAACAGTTGTATTATTTGAGGCTTTGCACCCTTACTTAAGGAACGGAGAAGTTTTAATCTGTTTGTATCATTAGAAAAGCATCCATATTATGCATTTGTTGATCTAGTCTAGATGTGTTCATGAGCTGGAATATGTAATGAAAAGTAGATTCATTAATGAGTATTCTTTAACATCATAGCACATTAATTAAATCTCTTGGAATTCAGTTTTTTATGCCTGCAGTAAAATTGACAAAATGGAGGATACTATGAAATGTTTCTCTTGAACTCAATCCAACACGAAACACATAAGTAGTTGCATAGGATTTCAGATTTCAGGGTGCACTAAGTCTATCTATGCTCTGCGCTGACTGTGGCAGAAAAATGCATGGGATTTGCAACCTCAGTTACATACTGACAGTCTCCAGCCATAATTATGGCCTTAGGTTCAAGAACATCTGTTCTATGTGCTATATAATGTGCATGAAGTGAGATACCATAGCACTTTCCTTGTTTAAGGATCTGTTGTAATATTTCTCTTAAGAAAGTCTGAGTCTTCCTTTTGTAAGCAGTAAAAGTGTATGACTGCATATTTGTTTACCCCACTGAAAGAAAATCCACTGATTTCAAAGTCATAGAATGGCTTGGGTACAGAAAGATGAGGCATGACAAATTCTTTGTGTTTTGATCCACAAAAATGATCTCTGTGTCATTCCTTTTGGCAGCTACACAAGACAGGAGTGAAGTATTTATGTCACTATGCCTACATGAAGTCAAATAACTAAAAATTATAGAACTTTATGGAAAGTTATACAAACATCTGGCTTTTCTCTGTTCTCCATAAAAAAGATCTAGGCAAGGTCTCAAAAGATGAGGAATCATTTCATGACTGTTCCACACATTCATCTCTACTTTTTATTGTTAAACAAAGTAACACTTCCTACTTCGCTGGGATAAATCACTACTGATGTTTTCCAGTATACATATATATATATAGTCTACTGTTGAACACCACAGCTTTTCTAAACATCTAGGTTTTTTTATTTTATTTTGTTTTGTTTTGAGATTTGTACTTCAATGTATCTTAGCTAGCGTTTTATGTTTCAGTATTCTTTCCTGCCTCTAACATTTGGCTTCAAGTTTCTCTGAAGTGTTCTGTATATGCCAAATTATTTTTATGATATGGGTCAAGTAATAACAACCTTGTGAAAAATAAGGGTCTGCTTGCTACATCCAACTGATTACCTCAAAACTAAGAATAATTGTAGGCCATCAGGGTCAGAAAACAAAGTTTCTAAAATATTTATAAAGTGACATGTTTGTTCTGGCCTAGATAAAAAAAATGCACAGACTAAACAGGAGTCTGGTCTTCACTACTGGTCAACTCAAGGATGAATTACTGAAAATGAACTTCAGAGTGCCAGTGTAGTGTGGGAACTTGACTTCAGACAGATCTTTTAAGAAAAGAATCAAGGAAATTAAATCTTTAGAGCCAAGTTTATGATGAGAACTTCAACTGATCCTAAAATTTGAAAAACTTTAGACCTTTATGGAAGTAATTTTGTAAACCGGTAGCAAAATCAGCTTTTTTATATTTCTCTCTGAAAACTCACCATATCTTTGGATTTTTATCTGCAGTACAAATTCTAACTTTAGAGGTAAGTTAATTAGCCTGGGGAAGAAAAAGGAAGCAGGCTAGAATTTCACTTCCAAGCACCATATGTTAATAAGTTCACCACCCTAACCAGAAGAGTCAGAACGATTCAAAGATTGAAGAGTCAGAAAGCTCAAGACCAGAATATCCGGACAAAACTTGCTCTGCCACACTTGAGAACTCTGCAACAATTTCCTGTTCTTTAACAAAACCGGATAATACTACTGAAGTCCTTCAATGCTGTCGGTTTTAAATCTTTTATTGCCTCTAGGGATAGACTCCATAACATGTATGTGATCCCAAGGATTAAAGAATAAAAGAAAGTGGTGGTGAACTGAGAGTTCACAGCTGGAGGAGCAAGCCATTATCCCAGATTTAACTATTCAGACAGTATAGTTCAAGGACATAGTAAAGAGTCCACAGAAAGACAGTGACCTAAGAATTCTTTTACCTACATTGAGGTAAACATACCTGAATAACAGTAGACAAAATATCTTTTTTCTTGTTACTGTACAGTTGCCCAGTGGCAGCTGCACCTGCATTACACACTTCTCTGTGCTTCCCCAGAAGACTGTAAATCACAGCAATAATAAGGATGAAGTACATTCAATCCCCCTACAAAATAAATGCAAAAAGAAAATAAATAGAAAAGATAATTCCCTCATACCTATAGGGTAGACTTTCAAAGCTCTGCAGGCTGCAAGAAATTATTTTAAAGTCCAGTGGATCATTTATTCTTGTGTTAGAAAGGTTGGTTGGCAGATGGCACATCTATGGTAAACACGGAGCAATAATTGCTTGCAGCATGAGTAGTGGCACTTGGTAAATAAGTTTCTGATCCATAGATCTGATTATTTCTCAATGGCTGTTCTTCAGCTATGGAACAATCCTGCTACTCTTCTTCTATGCATTTTAATACGTCTTCCAGTCTCTGTGGAGAGTCACTACTTCAATCGTAATAAGCAGAAGAACAAAGATGTTGAGTTTCTTCTGAAATAAGAAATGAAACAACTAATGAAAGCACAGAATCAGAATTATGGAATATCCTGACTTGGAAGTAATCCACAAGGATCACCGAAGTCCAACTTCTGGCCCTGCAAGGGACAGCCCCAAGAATCACACCATGTGCGTGAGGGCAACATGCTTCTTGAACTCTGGTAGGCTTGGTGCCATGACTGCTTCCCTTGGAAAATGCCTATGCACTAGATAAATAATTTAAAACAGAGGAAGTGTTTGTGAATGTAGAGTAGATGGTGCTAGGTTCAATGAGCTTGATGTCAAGGCACAAGAGTAGGCACATGCAATTGTCTAATAGAGTGCGATGAAAGCACATTAAATTAAGAAGTGAAAGGGAGAATGAACATACAGAAAGGTGAATATCCATGTAAGATCCTATACTGTTGAAATCCCTGCCTATTTGAGAAAATCTTGCCAAACACAGTATTGACTTCCTCCAATCCAAATAAAATAAAAATATTTGTTCAAAGTTTTCACCAGGAAGATGAAATGTTCTAGACACATAGCCAATGCTGAAATAAACCGTCAGGTTTGAGGTGGTTGGTAGAGGTACAAATTGCAACACTAGAATATTCTCTGAACAGCAAGGTCAGAAACCAGAAAAATTTGTGTCTGTGTGAGGGAGTAAGTCCTTAGAAAGTAGATTTCCTAGCAAAGAACTCAGAGTAACTAAGCATTTGCAGGGTTGTGAGTTGTTCACCAGTCATTTTAGAGAGAAAACAAGATGAACCAGGACTCTGAAAAGGCAGTTTATCCATATTTTCTACATCCGGGAAGAAGGGAGACAAAGATGGAGTAGGCATTCCTTAGGGGGTTAGAGTAAACTACTCACAAAGGAAACTGGTATGGGATATGTATATATGTATATGTTTGTACTTTAGCCTTTGTTTTATCTGACTCTGTATTGTTCTGAGGCTGTCTAAAGAGAAATGGGCCTAACTCTGAATGAATTTCAGAGTGTTTCAGAGCCAAATACTCATCTATTTAGTTCAAATGTGTATTCTGAAAGAGATGGATTGTTAAGATCCAAAAAGAGTATATTTAAGCTTGTGGGAAGTTCTACATTGAATTGTGAAAGAATAACAGAAAGACAGCACTCAAAAATATGCTGAAAAAAAACATATTAAAAGTAATGTTTCAACTCAGTCATAGGAAACACTACACTATGAAATCTGCATTGACAGCGACAAAGCTGGTCCTCCAGAAAAATAACTTACTTGCTGAAGCATGCAGTTTTGGATTTGGTCAAATTATTTGCTAAATAATTCCAAGGAACAGAAAGGATACCATTTAGGAAAACAGAATAAAAATATCTGTTGTTGACACTTCCAAAAGAAAGTGTCTTATGTTTTATTTGAACCTTAATCCCCTTTTTTAATTTTAAAATCAGTTATTCACATAACTCAATAGCACAGAAACATAGCAGTTCTTCTGTAAGACTTGTTTTTCATCTATTTCTCAAAAATATGAGAGTTCACACTATCCTGAACAATCATTTCTACCTCTCAGATTTTTGTGCAGTTTGAAGTCAGAGTCACTGTACCAACCACAAAGCATGAATATAACTCATGTTTTGAGTATGGATAAGTTGAGTATGGATAAGTATAATAACTTTCAGGTTAAGATATAAAGAAAGTCCAATAATTACTTTTAAAGCTGTAGGCATTAATTCTGTTTTAATTCTTCATTAAAATTATTCTACTGCAGGTGTTTAATGGAAACATAATTTTCTTGTCCCATAGCTGATGGTGAAGTAGGACAGTAGTTTCTCAATGGTCATTTTTATAAAGTGTTTGACAGACTTTCCATTGGAATTTACTGCTTTATTTCTGCAAGGTATTTCTCTATCTTTTCCCTTCAGCACTCCCATCCATGGCAACCCTCCTACCAGTAATCACCTTGAATGGTTAGAATAAATTCTATCATTTTATCTAAAAGTTATCTGTTTTTTTTTTTTTTTTTTTTTTTTTTTTTTTTTTTTTTTTTTTTTTTTTTTTTTTTTTTTTTTTTTTACCAGATCACCTCAAAATGACTATGTTAAAAAGCTCCAGCTAGTAGTGCAATATTTCTCAGAAAATTTCTTCATTCATTATGGTTTTTGCAGAGAAGGGAAACCATTTAATTAGCATTATATTCACAAAGGATTTGCTAATTGCAAAATGCTCTCTTCTCGCATGACTCAACTATTTGATGTTGCTTGGTTAAGTGTTTGGGAAGAATACTCAGCCACACACCCTGAAAGGCAACTGTGGTCACATAACAATTAAATGACATATAATTGCATTACATGACATTTTGTGTCATTACTTTTTTTTTTATCAGCTCTCAGGCAGTCTGAATAGACTGTGTGATAGTTTCTCATACGCCTCTACAAAAATCCAGTGGGGTGGACACAAACATTTAAGCTATAAGGTTTACATTTAAGCTATAAGAATTACAGAATTCAAGTTGACAGGGTTAATTTTGCAGTGGAGTGACCCCTCATGTAATTTGTTCTGCTGACTTCTATGAAAAAAATAACAAAAAATCTGGGGTAGACCTCATATCCATTCTTATCTTACTGGTGAAGATGCTGTAACTCTATGCTACATGCAACACATACTGTCATCATAGCTGTCTAAGCCCGAAGGTGAGCACTTGTTAACCCTGAATGAGAAGATGAATCAAATTCTTCCGTTTCAGTGCTTCAGAGAACACAGTGAAATGTGTGATTAAAAAAGCCCTCTGAAGTAAACGTTTAATTTCTTTTGTCAAATGTACATACGTTAAATAAATTATTTGATAGCAAATATTAAGAGCTTTGGATATTTACATTGATATCTAACAGTATTACATTAGATTTACTGTAGTTTAATATAATTTAATTTGAACTAATGTAATCAAAATGAGCCAATTTTCTATGTCTTTTCTATTAAGTCAATATTTACTGAAATGTTGAGGTAAATACTGATGCTTTTGCATCAGTAAGTGAAGATGACTATTTTATTATGTCCAAGACAAACAAGATCAAGTACAAGTGCTCAGTTGAAACATTGCATCTAGAACCTTACCTGATAAGGTAACTCTTGAATTAACTAATTATGGTCATTTTCTGCAAATTAAAAATGTTCAGCTGATTAAAATGTGAGCTACCCCTCTTGACTGTGTTCTGGAAAAGTCAGTACCGGGCAATGTAGACTAGATTTGGACAACGTACTTTTGTAACTCAATATGCCTTTAATTTCCTGTTGACTGTCTCTGTTGCTCTCAATCTCCTATGTCAGTCAAAAAGTAATTGCACAAATACAGACTTCAGTGGTAGTTAAATTGATTAAATTTGTGTTTCAAAGCTTAGCAACAACTGAAATTCCTTTGTCATGGGTCTACAATTTATATTAGTTACTTGACAATTCTGCCTGTTGTATAGGGATTGAATTTATCCAACTGTTTGTCTCAGGACTGTACAGATTATTTACATTTTGATCTTAAACAATTTATCTTCCTGCTTAAATTTGTCTTCATGAAGCAAGTATTCTGTATTTGACATGAATGATCCTGGTCTTGAAAACCTTTGCCAATCACACAAGATTTTCAGCTATTTGGTTTGTGGAGGTGTACCAGTTGTTCAAATAGAAAATAACGTCACTCCTCCCTGATTTTACTTCTCTCTTGATTCCTTTATATTTTTAATCCATGACCATAACATGATATGCTAGGACTCTGGGGAAAAAGAATAATCCCACTAAAAAGAATGAAAGGTTTAGTGGAATAAGAGACCTCCTCTATGAAGATATTAAATAAATATAACAACCAGGACATTTTTATAATCCAGCTAAGACTGTTTTTGAGCTCCTGAACCATTATATTCACTTTTATTTTATTCCACATGAGTTATCTTACTGTGATTTAAGCTTCCTCAGTTTTCCCAGTAGATGTCCCCTTGGACTGAAATTCAGATTTACAAAATTCTTTCACTTATTATGTAATCATTTTTTTCTTTCAATCAGTTCTAATTTAATTCTATTGATTCTCCTTTCTGAGCTAGATTGAAATTTCCAAAGTGGTATTACACTTTGTTTTGTCATTTCATACTAAAAATAAATTTCCTTGCATATTTACTACACTGTTTGAGTATTTTCTCTATGTCATTTTCGGTTAAAAAAGTAGAATAGTATCTGATAATTTATTAAATGCATGTTGGAATTTTATAAAACCTATTTTTCATTTTGGAACAAATGGCAATAGTTCTTGTGAACCCACATTAGTCAGTATAGATGCTAATAGATCATTTTAATTTGTAAACTCTTCTCAGGCTGTAGCAATATCAATAAGTAGTGTTTTGGGCTGAAAGTTATGAAACAGATTTCTCAAAGAAACAAGAAAGCTTTTTTAAAAATAAAACTACTAAACAACTTGAAAAGTATTGTGCAAGTGATGAAGGGCAAAAATGCAGTCCTTATGTTATTTTTGTTATGTTTCAACATTTTTGAGACATAGAATGAATGGCTTTGATCTTTTCAAACAAATAGTTTTGCTCAGGCCTTTTGCTGTTGAGTAATCTTACAGGAGCTATGGTTAGGAGGCAAACATTTGCAGTTCTAAAGTTATCATATAATTTTTTGGTTCTTGAGTGAAGCCAATACCATAAACAGAAACAAAGAACAGGTGTGAATACACTCCACTTGTTACATACAGTTTATAAAATTTCACAGAAGTAGTATTATATGACAATGACTCCACCAAAGTGTGAAATAGAGGTACATGTAAAGACAGCAGGTAGGTATTCCAAATCTCCAGTGGAACTTCATGAGTAATTTATGTAAGAGCTAAATTGGTTGATGTAATTTAGGAAAGTGGGTCTCATCCATTCCCAGACAGTAATCTCTGCTGACAAAAATGTCGTATGGCTTTTTAGTGCACAGGAATTTAGACTATTAAAGTTTGTAGATTAAGTGCTCGGTAGATTTTTGTATAATAGATCATACTAGCTGCTGTTAAAGGAAAAAAATTAGTATCTGGGGTAGCCCCCTCAGCACTGGGACCCAGCAGTGGGCTCTGTGAGGGCTGCAGGTAGGTGATGTTGGGAGCTGGTCAGCCAGTTTCCAAGGCCCCTGTGGAGTCCTGTCCTCCTGGGGGTTGCCTTCCCATTGTGTTTTATACCCAACAGTATGTCCTTCATCATAGGCCTAAACCTTACAAGATGTTGCCAAACTACACTGTTTTTTCTTTAACTGTGAGATAGCTCAGTTGGTCAGAGCATGGTGCTAATAACACCGAGGTTGTTGGTTTGACTCCTGCATGGGCTATTCACTTAAGAGCTGGAAATGATGATCATTGAGGGTTCCTTCCAACTCAGAATACTCTGAGTAAATGCATGATGTTTTGATGGGGAAGGGAATTTTTTTGTGGCTTGGTGTTGAGCAACCTAAAATCATAACTTCAGACAAGTCTGCTAATATATTCCAGCTAAGATAGTTATTACATTTTCTAGATAAAATGAAGAAGCTCTTCATTTGCAAAGACTGAAGAAGTTCAATCTTTTTCTTGGTTATTTGTTAATGCAATCTTGAATGTCTTGCTAACTACCCTTAATACCTGAGAAATAAATAAAGCAACACTATTGTTATTAAAGCTTGAATTTTAGTTTAAAATTATATTTGGTTTCATGTCTGGTTTCTGTCTACCTAAGCCTCTTCTACTGCTGGAAGCACAGTCCAGCCTTACAACCCTTATGTGGATATTTTTGCCATCTACTTGTCCTGGCATTCCTGTTCCTGTGGTTGCACTGCCAGATGCAGTTTTGCACAGAAAAACTAGCAGCAAAACAAAACTGTTTTCAGACAGCTGTGCTTATAATCCTGATGACTAAGTTGCCAAAAAGTGCTAGCAAAGAAAACATCAAAAATCTTTCATGAGGAGGGTGACAAGTGAGAAACTGCCTCTTTGGCAATCACTTCAATTAAAAATGGTTACTTTAATTTTAAAATCATATTTGTAGATTATTTTTCAGCGTTTTCTCCCCTCTCCCCACCCCAGGCTGTCTTGAAAGGTAAACTTAGTGGAGGCAAAGGTACAGTGCAAACAAGGCTTAAATTAATAAACAAATACAATTTACAATGAAGATTACATATCAGGCCCTAAATTTTGTAAAACATTAGCATAGATATTTAAGTCCACCTATACTCTATAAAATATAAAACAAAATATAAAATTTACATCTCCTTATCAGAGTAGGTACCAAAAGAGCTTATGGGGGTTTCAGAACTGGGACACCTTCTGGAACGACAGTTAAATGACTCTTTTGTGTGTGCTCTTGCGCCTGCCTGTTGTATGATTACTTTTAGAATAGCAGGTTGCAATTGTCCCCTGTAGAGGGCTCCTAGAGAACTATTGGCATAATGCTAACTCCTCAGCTGGCTTTAGACAAGTCTGTTTCAGTCAATGTTTTCCAAACCATTACAAAAATCTTAAACAGAAGATAAATTTTTTTTTCCAGTAAGTACTGGAGCCACCAGGAATTTTGATATTAATTTCAGTAGAACGAAGATACATTTTTTACTATCTAGAAGACATTATACTGATAGTTAATGCTTAGGCAACAGAGAAATTCTAGCTGTTCTTTTGCTTCCAGTACAGAATTATGCCTTTATTAGATTAGTCAGGTACTTCTGAAGAATGGAGCAGAGGAAATCTGAACAAAAGTAATAAAGAGTGAGCAGAAGCAAAAAAAGGATGGTTTCTGAAATAGGGTATGGGGGTGTGAGCATCAGCATACAAACATAATCACCATCTCTCTTATAGTCTGGGCTCTGCAAAAGGCAGGTTTACCTTAGGAAGGGAAAGACTATTGGTATGAAGCTACAGACTGGAGGAAAATAAAAAAATCACAATTTGTAGTAAGTGTCTGCTAAATTTTCTTCCTAGGCTTTTCCTTGTGCTTCTATTAGTTTTTCAAGCTATTCTGTGGTGGAGTATCTAATTTCATGTCTCTGTCAGTCAACTGTCACTTGTGGAAACGCTGCCTTGAGTCAAATCCTGCAATTTCACTCAGAAAATGCTTCCCAAACAACAAAATGGGCATAGTTTTGATGGAAGAGGTAGTATAAGATGCAGCACCTTGGTTTATAATCTTCAATCTAATTTGTTTTTTTCCCTAGGCATCAACCTAGATTTTTATCATTGTTTGTAATTGACAGTATTTGGTTGAAAATGGGTTATATTTACAATACAAAAGCACCAAATCCTTAGTAGTACAGTCCTGTTCTTAACAATTGAGATCATTACAAAAGACTGACTGTAGCAGTACTTCCATTTGGGTATGTTTGCTTTTCATTCTTTCTTTCTTTGAAGTGTTGAAATTAGTTTTTCTACCTCATTAATAAAAAACAACACTTCCTTAATTTGCTCTAGGCAAACTGAGCTATATGAAATAGTAATAACACGACCTAAGAATGGCAGTCTAATAAGATGTCTTCAGTCAAGTCTGAAGTATGCCTCAAGTAAAGCAAGAATGTGAAGGCAGTAATCAGCACACCTCAATAGGAACTTGATTTCTATTAAAGATTCTCTATGTTCAGCCTTTATTCACCACTGAAGTAGGTTCAATTATTTTTTACCATTTTTGTACAGTTTACAGCTGCTGCTCTAGCTATTACAAAAAGCAATTAACTGCTTTCTTTTCTATTTAGGAAGTTTAAAATTATGGGAAAAATGGGTATCAAGCATCCTGTTACTTGTTTCATACGCCATGTCAGTCAATCTGGTTGTGCAACTGCAACACACCACCATGCAGAGGATTTAAATTAAGATCTTAATTTCCAACTAATAGGTACAAAAGAAAACACAGATACAAAAAAGAGAAGCAAATGCAAGGAAGGAGTGTCTAATGTTCAGTGATATTTTAAACCAACCCCCCCAAAAAATATTAAATCACTAATCTGATTTTGACTGAAAAGTTATGGAATAAAAGATGCAAGCAAGTAGAAATTCAAAAGATTATAAAAACTGGAGAATTATTTTCTGTATTCCTTCACTTTAGACTGAGAAGAGAGATCAACATACTAGGCAATAGGTTCCTGACATACTTTTAGAGCAGAGACATTGTGTCATTGTTTGTATTATCTTTAGAAAGGCCATACACACAAACTTACCATAATAAAATATTAATAATGTTTCTTGATGCTATTTTTAAGGCTACTTTCATCTCTTATTAGAGGTAGAAGTAGATTGCAGAAGAGCAGATACAGAAGTTTTTCATATTAGAGCAGATGTTTATACATTGTTTGCTGCTAAGGCAAGTTAATACGTGGGAGATCACCAAAGCTATACTCCTAAAATTTAAATCTGCTCTGATTGCTAACCTGAGACACAGTTTTTCAGTTCTGCTTCAATAAGTATAACAAATACAGATTGAAGTAGATAGTAATTACTATCAATAGACTGAGTTTGTTCTCTGAGCAAAGTACTAAGTGTTCTGCTGATACTTTATTGTAAACACTAAAGAAGTTATTTCCACCTGAAGTTATTTCCAAAGGAAACTACAAAATACTTATTTAAAGAGGTGGTTGCTATAAAAACTTCAGTGTTTGGAACCTTGACGGTTTCTATTTTTAATTTCCCTGCAAGTATTCGAATACTCAACAACCTCACAGCTACAGAGCTTCTCTAGGAATAAGAGTGGAATTCCCCTAGGAATGCAGGAAGATGGGATAGTTCATAACATGCGTCAGGTACTACATTCACTTCCCATCATATGAGAAGATTCTATTTCCTAAGTGGAACCATATTATTAGGATGGCTTCGCATAGCAATACCACAAAATATAGGGATAGAGTAGGGAACAGGGTGCACCACAATAAATACATGGACACACTTCCACAGATTACGAAGTAGCTTTGAAGAAGTCAAAGGCTATAGTGCTATGCAGACACTGAGATAATTTGATTTTTTACTGGTGATGGGTATGCAGGAAAGAGGTTTAATAACGAGAAGAGGGAAAGACAAGAAAAGTTAAACTCCTCTTTCAGCTTTCCATAAAGTTGCAGTTGAAGTTATCTCTCCTAGAAGCAGAAATGGGAAAACAGGTGGGTTTATGTATTGTCCTATTTTATGTAGAACAGGCTTTAGAAAGTTACAGATGCCCTATGACACAAAGTATCCTTTATAGAATATAATATTCTTACTCAAATAACATACAATTTCAAAACCTTTATGAAAGGTTAACCTTTGTGTGTACATAGTTCAGCTAGCTGAGATTAAAGTTCAGAAGATAGCAGAACCTCTTCTAACTATTGAAACAATATGCTCAGAAATTATGATAATCTGGATTTCTGCTTGCATGCCATGTTCTTCAGAAATGCACCCTAAGAAGTCAGTCATGGAATCACCAAATCAATAAGCACCTCCTTTATTTGAGTTAGAATTTGATAGAATTGAATACTAACAAGTATTCTAAGGAAATGATAGACAACAAACAGAGACGCTCATTTATGCTTAATACCACAGAACAGCCTGGATTCTTAGGGACCTCAGAAGGTCATCTGGTCAAATCTTAATGGAAAAGGGAACCTAAACGAGTTTGTTTAGCACGCTGTCCAGTCGTCTCTTCATGGGGACTCCACCACATCCCTGGGAAGCCTGTTACGGTGATCAGTTCTTCTCACTGTGAAAAATTCCTTTTTTATATCAAGACAAAAGCTCTCACAATGCAAGTTTCACCTGTTGCCCCTTGTTCTCTCCATGCAGCTCCTTGTAAAGAAAGAGCCTCTCTTTGTCGTCACCTTTTAAGTACTGAAAAACTGTGATGAAGTGCCTGCCACTGAGTCTTCTCATCTCCGGGGTGAAAAGATCTAATTCCTTCAGTCTTTCCTCACAGCCCAGGTTCTCCAGTCCTTTGGTCATCTTTGCGGTTCTCCTTCGGACCATCTCAAGTCTATCTGATATTTAAATCATCTCTTTGTTTGGACAACTTGTTACATAAAAAGTGTATGACAAGTAGGCAAATGCAAGCTTATTTATGACTTCCTCAAAGAAAGTGTTCTTTATCCCTATGGGTTTAATTTCACTCACAATAGTATCAAGATTATTTTAAAAACTTTGCCTTTTAACTCTTACACCCAAAGTGACAGTGTCCCTTCTGTTAGGAGTCAAGGCAAGCCCAGCTGGAGACTAGTGTTGATAGCTATTACAAAGCTTTTAGTCAACTAAGAAAGTCTCTCTGTTGCTAGTAGATGCACTACCTGCACAAGAAGGGGCAAACAGTGCAAGGAGAATGGTACAACAGGTGTTGTGCTGCCAAAAGAGAAGAAGGGAGGGAAATTTAGTAAGTACATTATAACTAATGGAAGAATTTATGGTGGGAATGAAGTTTGAACATCCTGATCAGGACACATGTGAAAATTGATACACATTTACTTTAAATGCTGTAGAGAAAAAGAATCTGAAACCAGGCAGATTTTGTGCTGTGGTAGGGAATATGGTACCATCTCATAACAGCAACAGGACTTAATGATCCGTCAAAGGGAATTTGTTATAGCTTTTCAGGCTACAAACCTGAATGATACTGTCACTGAGCTTGAGCTCATTCTTTACGAGACAAAATTAGCACTGGTGTTTCCAGACTGCAGCTGCTCTGACATAGATATATCCAGGGTTACAACTTCAAAACACATTTCACTATCAGACAATGGATACAGCTGCAGGCAATAGAAAACAGGCAATTTTTTAAAGAGCACTTTTCTCATAGGAAAATTTCTCACTTCAGGAAAAAAATGTACAAGGTCTGGCTGAATGCTTCTTACCTACTTTGACTTTTCAAAATATTATCTGCAGTAACTCCTATACAAATGGAAAGGTTCAGTATGTAAAAAATGTTTTTAAGTTGTTGAAGCATATTTTTTACGTCAACATACACTTTTGGCTGAGAAGAGGAAGAGTAGCTGTTGAAAATGTTGAAACTTTGACTTTTCATCTCAGCTGAGAATAATGTTCTTCTAAATATCAATAGTTTTCCAGAGCTGAAAAATTATTTTTATAGTTTTTAAATATGAAAAAGATTTACTTAGTTGCTTTCTCAGAGGTAAAAGATTTACTTCTTTAAAAATATGGGGGTTTTCAGGTCAATTTCTGCAATTTAGAATCTTTATGATATTTACATTAGGAGAGCTGAGGTAATAAGGACAGTTTTTATAACAGAAATTGTTTATATTCTCAGTAGCAGAATTGTTCTCTATGATAAGTTTCCTTCAAGGGCACTATTATATCATATCATATCATATCATCATCATCATCATATCATATATTATATGATATTATATTAGTTATATTATAATTATATTATATATAATATATAGTATATTAGATATTAGATATTAGATATTATATCATGTTATATTTTATTATTAATCAATTACACTATACTATTATATATTATTGTATAATGTCATATCATTAATATTTTTAAAGTATTTACTTTGAAAGTGTACAAGAGCTGCATGCAAGGAGAGAACTAATGGCTTTTCTAATTATGTTATAGTTATACTCTATCTTATCTATAATTGTAGACATAATTACTATATGAATATCAACTAGGTATAGAATATATAAATAATTAAATATTATATTATCTATCTTATAGTATGTAATTTGTGTGTATTTATACATTGATTAGGTTTATATTTTTATATATACTTATATATGTAAAATATCTTATATTTTTTCTGTATTAAATACACATATTTCCATTTACATCAAAGTCTACCTATATGGTCACTATATGAACATTAAAATCCTAAATTTAAACATATCTTGCACCCTACCACTGGGGTAGATACAATTTGGTTTTGAATGAGACCAACAAATGATATCATGTTTTATAAATAGTTTATAAAAACATTACTTGCTAAAATAAATGCAGAGGTGAAAGTCTTTTTATCACAATATGTAATTTGATTTTTACATCAGTACTACAAGGGGAATCATCTTTACAATCTCACAGAATGATGAACTATTAAAAACTGCCACCTTCTTACTGCATTAGCATATGAAATAGGTTTTCCTTACAGTTATACTATTTCCACCCCCACAATAGCTCAATTATGGGTGAGAAATTATCTACAGACTAGATAATGGCTTGTATGTCTCACTCCACACTGAGTCTATTTGCTGATTGTACTCTGAATAAACAATGATGATTGTGTCAAGCCACATTCCATAATTTCTGCTGTTGCATCTGACTACTTATTAAGGACTGAATTTAAATTAATTCTATTTTAGGCACAGTCTGTCATTAGAATAAAGCTTGAAAGGGAAATGCCAGTGGTACATGCAAGGTGCAATTTTCTCCTATATATGGTCATCTTCTTTAAATATAAATTTGCCAACAATCAAATTAGATTTCTCTAGCTCCACAGATCTTTTCAACGGACTGAATCTCTATGTTTCAATTTAAAACAGTATAAGAACTTCTTTCTTACCCTGATCAAAGATGATCTTAACTTGCTTGTTCTGACAAGCATAGTTCCAGAAAGGCACTATATTTCTTTCATGTAACATAAAACTAAAAAAGCGATAGTAGATAAGACACTAACTCTAAGACTGTGTGTACTAAAATAAAAAATTGAATAGAGCAAGTTAATATCAGCTATGGAATCCTAGAGTTTTCCTCAAAATAAATATTTCAGTCTACAATACATGAGAATATTTAACAACTAAAATATGAACTCTTTGCTTTTTATCCACAAGTAAGTCACAGCATCAATTCAGTTGTTTTGTCATAACCTTCACTTGAAAAACCCTGAGGAAAGACTATGGACTAGTGTGTGTGTTTCCAATTTCCACTTAGTCTCCTAAATTAGGAAAGCAGTATCTGAAGAATCCTTCCTTAGTCACTGAGGGAGTTTCAGAGCTATAGCTTATCTAAATTTGTAACTGAGCTGGGATCTGTATCCAAAGGGACTTAATCATTTAATACGTGTGAGGTGGGTGCCTGCAGTCTATGCAGAATGTAAGAAAAAGCGATAAGGGAAAGGGATAGATGTCATCACCTTGACTATGTGACAAATAGATCACATTTCCAGAGGCAAAATTGTATCCATTTCAATAGCAAAACTAATAGTGACTACCACTACTGAGTCTATTTGTTGATACCAACTTTCTTTTCTTGAGAATGACACTCCTCTTTCTCCTATATTTCTGTCTTATGTTTCTTTCATTGAATGATACTAAGCTTCCCAGAGCTGTCTCATCCTATCACATTTTGTTGGGAAGATATTAGGATCCCACTCTTTCATCTTTTACCTTTTCACCATTATTATTGCTTCATTCCCTCCTGTAGCAATAAAATTCTCCATTCCCATTTCCAATTAAACTCACGACTCCTACGTGCTCATTCTTTGTTCTTGGTGACATGTTTTCTTCTGCTACTAAATGCTCTTACCATTTCTTGGACTTTATATATCACAGGATTACTCCTGTGTCTTCCGTTCAAACTAGGTCTTCTCCAAATTAAAGCAAAGTAAAGTTTTCATTGAAGAAAATCTTCTCAAAATATGGTTAGAAATGTAGGGAATGATAGTTGGCAGTCTTCTGTACATTGCCCAAAATCTGTTGCTAACATATGACCTATGAAAATTCAGATACCTAAATTTTCTGTCAGTGGAACCTACATATCACTGAAAGTAGGACTGCCACGATCTGTGAAAAAGCACACATAAATAAAAACAGCAGAGGAAGGAATAATACATCTCTGTAGTTCAGCAACACAGGGTGGAGTTCTGTCATGGTGGGTTTAAAAAACATGTCGTTTGAATACATAGTGTCTGTACCACAAACTAGATTTTCCAAGGAAAAACCACAGAGTTCATGCACAGTATGTCATGAAGCTGGTATTTTGAAACAAACCCAGAAAATTGGAAGAGTGACATGGTTTTCAGCATTTTAAGCAATTGAAAATTAACACCAAGAATATGTACCAAACTAGTATTTCTGTGACTTTCTGAGCAACTTGAAAGACATATTCTGCCTGAAAGGAACAGAAAAAATGAAAAGTTAATACAACAAAAGCTTTTTAGATGTTTCCTGTTGCTAGTCACACCAGTGAATCAGTACTTTCAGCATTAATGTGCATAACTGCCCAGGGAATAAAGAACAGAAAAAGCTATTTCAATAATTTTTATGCAAATATATATAATGTTAAGCATAAATGAGATCTGAAAAATATTCTCCTATTACTAAATCAGCAGTATGCCTGTTTCTATTATCTCTGTTATGGTCATGTACAAATGCTTTAATCAAGGATAAATGACTAATTCCCTGAAGCACTATAAATCCACCAGAAGTAAAAAATGAGCTGTTTAACTGATTAAGTACCTGTAGGTATAACTACTGTCAAAGTTAAAGTGAATCAATATGTGATATAATCACATATCACATTTTAATCACAATTAAAATCAATTTTGTTCAAGCACACAAAAATCACGTCTATTTTTTACATAAAGAAACTCAGATTTCAGGCGCTTCTTGATGCAAGATACCCAAGTTAATGAACCTGTACTGATATATCCAATATCTTTAAATGAATCTATAGGTCTGTCTGTGTATGCCTATAAATAATAATAATATAATTGTAGAGATATGGATGATGCTCTGTCGAACAGTCAAATCTGCAAAGACACTAACAGATCAATGAATGAACACTTGCATGACAAAGAAAGACTAGACAATGCAAATTATTAGGCAGGGTCTAAAAATGTACATCAGACAGAACAATGGTTATGTTTAGTGGGGAGGGCCAAAGTACGATGGAGGGGGGAAGACTGGAAAACAAGATAAGACAAGAAAAGATATTGAATATAGATAGGGTAGAGGAAGAAAAAGTGCTTCTAGAGAAATGACCACAGATCAATAAAACTTCTGAAAAAACTAAAAACCCTAATAACAAAGCAATTTGAAAGCAATTGCAAGATGTTAAAAAATAATTAGATCATAGGATTGTTTAGGTTGGAAAAGACCTCTAAGATCATCAAGTCCAACTGCTAACCCAGCACCACCATGTTCACCACTAAACCGGCCCTCCAAGTGTCACATCCACATGCCTTTTGAACACTTCCAGGGACAGTGATTCCACCACTTCCCTGGACAGCCTATTCCTACGTCTGATTACATTTTTAGTGAAGATTTTTTTCCTGTTATCTAACCTAAACCTCCACTGCTATAACCTGAGGCTGTTTTCTCTCATCCTGTCACTTTTTACCTGAAAGAAGAGACTGGAAAATGGAAGGAAGTCCCATTCCTTTGGTGTGCTCTCCATCTTCCTGATGAATTAGTAAAGTTCAGCTCATGTAGAGGTTTTGTGCGTGGTTTAGATAGAGATCAGTTTCCATAGTTTTAAACTATTTATTTGCCATCCCTTCATTTATTTAGGGAGTGGAAACAATGCAATGTTAGATAACATATTTGACACAGTAAATAGAAAACAGATAATGAGAAAAGTCTGCAAAAGAAACAGATAAACTATGATCAAATAATTACCTTATATTTACACTTATTGTGCTATTAATTATGTTTTGGAGAAAGTGTTTGAAAAAGATGGGATTTGTCCACAAACAGAAACAAACAAAAATACTAAATATCAGACCCTATGCATACCTTAGTTTCATTGACCTGTTTGATGACTGAAAAACCAAACAAATAAATTGGGTGATGAAATACTACTTCACTACAATGAAATGTGTACCTAGCCTTGTAGACACAGCACCTATGCTAACATAACCATGAATAAGCATTAACCTTATTTAATTGTTCTAAAAGTAGAAGGCAAAAACAAAGTTTGGCAAATGGCTAGAATTGGCACAGTACATTGTACATTGTAGTAGGAGGTAGGTCAGGGAAGTCTAAGGAGAAACAGAAAAGCTGCATCATCAATTCAGAAATGCTTTTAAAGCTTCTTTGGTGGTAGAAAAAGGGCCAAATAGAAAGCTTTAATAAAATTTGAATTTGTGCCATATTAATTTTGTATATGACAAACACTCAAACTCTTCCATAAGGAGTGTGATATTGTAGAAGGACAGGGCAATGACACAAATCATGTAGAAAAACATGCACTGTAATTTTTAGGAGACTTGTGTATGAAAGTAAAGGAACTCAGTAAGTATGTGCAAATGATACTATGGTTTTCTGACTTTAAAGATTCAAGGAAGACATTAATCCAGGTTACTTTGCAATTATGTCACAAAATACAATATAATCCTTTATCAGATTTAATTTTAATTCTTTATCTGAACCAGTTTTGCAAAATTCCTGATGTTCATAATTTGTAATGAAATTAACCTTTGAAAATATTTTTAAAAAGTTGAAATGTGGGATTTGCATTTTTTTCCTTCAAACAGCAATATATATTCTACAGTAAGACTTTTTAATTGCTAATATGTTTCCTAGCCTTTGAAGAAATTAAATAATAGGCCTCTGAATTAACGTAAATAAAAGCCCTCGGAAAGCTATTAAAACCATTCTGATGTTTTTAATTGGAAAAAAAATAATTTTTCAAATTTTCCCAATAAAAGTTATAAACACATTTTGATTCAGAGATCTTGAAATGTTTAATTCTGTATAATTTCATTATGTTACTTTCAATTAAAATATACTATATTACATATCATCAACTTGTCAAAATGCTAGTTATAACAAAATGAAAATGATTTAATTAATCAAACCAGCAATCATTACGATTATTAATTGTAATTATACGTTTTAACTGTATTTAGAATATTTAATGTTGAGTGTTCTAGGTTATGTGATTAAAAGCTAGTCACAGAAAACACAGCTGCCTAGCAAGGATCATGAGAATAGCACAGGCAGAGGAGCACAGATGACCTCATAGGTAAATGACATTGTAGGACCAGCTTCTTAAAAGGCCATCAGAGAAAACTAACTAACTGACCCCAATGGAAACCCCACCAGAATTAGCCAGTCAATCTCCCTCTCTTCATAATGCTATCCAGGCTATTGGAGTGATTGCCCGAATGGGTATGAGACCTACTATTGATGCAGGAGAAAGAGTATTTTGGGATTGTGCAAAGCTTCTTATATGGCTTAAAGGTGTTATGGGAATAAGCAAGACTCATTACAGGATGCTGGACTGGGGCTGGCTGGTCTGTGGTTAGCTTCCTCCATAGCAACCCGTATGATGCTGTGTTTTGGATTTGTGACTAAAAGAGCATCGTGAATGCACTGAAGTTTTGGCTGCTGCTGAGCAGTGCTTGCACAGCTTTAAGGTTTTCTCTTTTTCTTATCCACCAGTAGCCTTCAATACTGGGCAGCCAGAGGAACTGGATCAAGTTGTCCTTGATGCTCAGGTTTATGTGAGTGTGGTGTCTGGTGTTGTGGGTGCCCTCAAAGGCACTGTTTTCTCTCTGTGTTGATCCATTTAGCAAGCTGTGTTAGCAGTGTGTGTGTACTATCAGGAACGCATGCTCAGCCTTGACACTGACTGGACCTGGGGACACGGAGCCACAGCAGCCTCACATCTATGGGGCTGGGACCCAAGGGGGTCACCTGAAGTCCATCAGATGTGGCACCCTTTTTACTGCATAAGGTCCATTCTCTTAGAGACTCTCGTAACAGGGGACACTACTGAATATCTGGAAACCTAACTGTACAACTGCTTAGCTTGGTATCCTCAGTGCTCTTGTGTATTCTAGAAATGGAATGCCATCCTTTTACAGTCTTCTCTCCTGAACTTTATTTTATTTCCTTATTTAGGTAACTCTTGCAGATAATACAGTCTTATCTCTGACCTACACAGCAAGTTCCTTCTAGTATCAGCTGATGTGGCAACTAAAGATTTCCTATCAGCTAGGAAAAAAAAACCGCTTTATTCCTTCTTTGAATTAACCTCTGTTTTTAGAGGTTTTCAATAGTCTGTTTCTCCTTAGTCTCAAATATTTTCCCTTTCTAGTCTCCGAAGCCTCTGAAGTGCTTTATTTCAGGTGGAAGGTTTTCTCTTTTGTTCATGGATGTTCATCATCCTACCTGACGACTGTTAGAGATGGCAGTCCCACCAGTGTTAACATCTTTACTGTCGCTGCTAGAAGTCCAATGTAGGAATCCGAGACAATACCATAACAGAAATTTGAATAGAACTATTCATCTCAACATTTAAAATAAATGGGAAATTTTTCAACCTATAGAATAGGATCCTGAATTTTATCCTGATCTGTATCTACTCATATCAACAGCTGGAAAGATTCTCAAGCAAAAAAATACAATCCAAAAAGTACATGTATAATATAAGTGATATGGGACTTTTTAGATGAATTAAATTCTTATGCCAGGAATGATATTAACTGTTTAAACAAGACTGTAACTTCAATGTAAAATTTTGTATTTGCTCAGTTAAGTTAATGATTTGCTATCCTTTTTTTCTCTAAGAAAAGAAAACAGAAAAGAATATATTTACAAGGCAGTAATAAATACCAGTGGAAGCTGTAAGTGTAATTTATGGTAAATTATGGGAAAACTTTCCCTTTTAAAAGGAAAACTACTTACATATATTGAAATATTTTTAATTTTTCTAAATGCTGTCTAGATTATATACAAGCATTTCATGTTTAGAGGGTTTACTTTTTGTCCTTGAAGATGTCAGTTATATATATATATTTTCCTGAACAACCAAACGTTGACTGTTTCCTTATTTTGTTCCAATTTATTCTATTTTATTGAAGCCCAGAAGTTCAATAACTGCTTTTACACTGAGTTTAGTAGTTGACTACCCATAAAATAAATTCAGAGGAATTATATAGGATATTAGTAAAGAGTAGTTGATGCCTCTGGGGTCCTTTTTAAAAGATCTGCTGCAATCTGTGGGTGCATTACTTTTCTAAAGGTGAAAATTGACTGTGCTGTACAGTAAGTGAACTTCATGAGGTCATGCTATTCCTATGTTGAGTCTGATTCTCATCTGAGGCTATTTTTGATGGGGTTTTTTTATGTCAAGAACAAACAAAGCCAGCTAGTTCAGTAGTGGAGCTGAAAGATTCACATATTTTTATTCATACTTTGGGACAGCTGACTAGTAAAGGTTGCTTTTCTATGTGACACGAAAGTCCTATTGAAAAAGTCTCAGGAAGGTTATACACTGTGTTCAAAAGGATTGTTGAAGTACTTTTGTTATATCTTTTATTCCATATATCAAGAAAAATTTTGAACTGTTTATAAAAGACATTGTTTGGGCTTTTTATTAAAGCCATCAGGTTGGGTTTAAGTTGTATGACCAGAGGTCATACGTTTTACAGATTTTTCTTTTTCTCATGCTGAGAAAAAGTGTGCAAAACAAGTCTCCGAAAGAAAAAAACCCAAAGTATCTATTGACTTCAACAGGTTGAGTCAGAATGAATACAGAAGAGAAAAAAGGAAATTACAGAAAGGGAGACATTCGTTAATGTACTAATAACCTTTCCGGCCGCAGAAAGCACATTATGATATATATGATAAATAATAAAATAAAAGAAAGGTGTTGCAAAACTTTCTAAAGGAGAAACTGATATGAACGTTCATGTATTTGCTCCTCTACAGCCAAATAGGCTTGAAGTCATTCAGGTATCTACCAGAAGACACTTCCCTGCCTTTGCTGCTCCAGAGCAGCACTGCAATCACAGTGTGGCCAAAAAAAATCCCCACTAGATGGTAGTGGCACCATTAATTGCTGGTCCTTCATCTTAAATCTTTTTGTTTTGTTTTTCAAATATGTTGACACTTGTACCTTCAAGACTATAATTAAAGCATACTATTTTTGACCCAATTATAAGCCTACAAAGTTACTGATAAATTTAACAAATACTGAAATGTTCATCCTGTTGGTAACCATTTTACTATCACTTGTTATTCTAAATGGTCCAAAATTAAATATGGAAATCTTTTGCATGGCTGAAATGAAAGGAGAAATTCAGAAATGAACAACAATAAATGAATATATGCCAAAAAAAAAAAAAAAAAAGGTAAAAATCTTTCACTTTGGGTCAATTCAGGATTAAACTACAGTTTTCTATACTGCCCTGAGAATCATTATTTAGGGAATACGTTTTGTGTTCTCTAATGTCTTCAGTCCTTGGCTGAATTATATCTTTCAAGACTTACTATGCTGCTTTATAAGAAAAAAAACAACACATACATGGTAATTTAGAAGAAAATGTCATCCCAAATAGCTCATGAGAAAATTGGTTCAGGCTGCAATTTTCAAGAGACTTTTTGCCATAAAAGAGAGTACTATTTATTACTAAATGGTTTAAAACTGAAAATTTATTATCAGTTCAGTAAATGGAAATATTTTGTACCCATCTATTTTCAGACACAAGGAAGTGGTTTAGAGAAAACGTACTAAAATTTTGTTTTACACAAAAAATATGCCCTATTAGGAAATCATTTAAAGTAACATTCCCAAATTGATCTGGGGGATATCAGTTTTATGTTATGTACTTAGGTTTATCTTAATGTTTCCCTGCCGTTACCACTATATTATGTGTGTCACTACCTGTCTTGCTTTACTATGTTTTTAGAAGGGTCTCTGAGACACTCTGGCCTCTAGCACAATTTTTCAAGTTGCCTTTTTTTTCTTCTTCTTTCTGAAGAATTCTCATTCATAACCTTTTTTTTTTTTTTTTTAAGAATCATATTAATCTTAAATTTGTGAAACCATATTAGTCTGCTTATTTTAGAGAAGCTTTCAGTAACTCACGGTTACTGCTTCTAGATTATTTGGTGCTTGAGAAACTGAAGGCAGAGGAGGCCAAGAGTAATAGCGACAAGCTTGGAGATAATACCATGGAGGAAACAAAATCAAATTGAGTATGTTGGGTCCATGCCTTCGGCACAATCTGAAGATCCTAAGTCAAGTAAAACTCCAGTCACACGTAAATCTACTTCCCTCATGCATCTACAAATTAAGAATGGCTTGTTCTATCAATTACACTAATTGTTTCCCCAGGGAGGATATTGATGCATATGCGAGATGTTGTGCCTGTGGGCAGACATTTTCTTTAAAGGGAGAGACTTCAAGGAAACTATTCTCCTTTCCTGGCTGTAGCTATTTAATATCACCAAAATATAGTTCTGGTAATCTATCCTACTAAGTTTTGTTATAAGTAATGCAGGTTTCATTTTGATTAATGCATTTTTCCAGGGTACAACACAGGTAGTAAAACCATGCACATAGTGAACTAAACATCTAAGACAATTGCACAGGGCTTGTACTCTAGAAAAGAATGTAAAACATAACCAGGATGAGATGAAGTGCCTTTAGATTTAGCTGAAATATCTGTAGTCTATAATCTGTGAAACAATTTCGTTTCCCTGAAACACTGAGAAATGTGGATAGTTCCCTGCAACCATGAGTGCACTCAGTTTTCTCTCTCTCAGAAAAGACTATACTAGAATTAACAGTGTATGAATGTATGTTTTCATGTAAAAATGAAAACGTATTTGTTTTTTCTGATTTCTTTTGTTTTTCTATGACTTGTGTGATCAGATGATGACACCTGGTGGACTTCGGGACCCAAGTATCTCTTCCAGTTCCAGCCTCATGTGAGGCTGTGATGGCTCCAGGTCCAGCCAGTGGCAAGGCTAAACACGCGTTCCTGATATCACACATGAACTGCTAACACAACTTGCCACACAGACCGGAGGAGACAAAACTGAGTATATTTGTTCAATGGCATATATTCTGTCTCAATGCCTCACAAATTTTAGGACAGGTAGTGAAAATACAAGGCCTGTTATATCATCAAAGACAGCCTTAGACTTAGGCTGATGTTTAAATTTTGACTGTGATTCTTAATTCTCTACTTACCTCCTGACTAATCCTTTAGGTCCATAAACTCAAATAATGCCTCAGTTTCCCTTGACATCTGTATGCCATTGGTGTAAATGACCCTGATAATTTAGACCTGACTCCAAGGGCTAGCTCATCGCCTATATGGTGCCTAAATTTAATGCACAGCTACAGACTGAATGGGCTAATGTTTATCTACCAAAGGAGAGTAGAGCTAGTAGTTGTAGTACCTGAAGGATGGAAAGTTCCCATGAAATTTTAAAAAATTATTTTAAACTACTGGCATCTCAGTGACTACAGCCCTCACTCAGGACCACAAAACCAAGGTTGAGTTTTCCTCTTTCCCTGTGGATGTGAATTTAAATCACCTGACTCCATGATTTGGAAGTAAACTCCTCCTGTTGAGGCCATGTAATTGTGAAGAAAAGTCAGTTGGGCCGGAGGGAGAACTGCCATGCATTTTTTAGTAGCTATAGCAGTCTGCTGGACTGCGATAAACCAAACCAGGGAGCTCAAACCCCACCAACATGAGTTATACATTTTTCTACATCTCTTTTCTTTCTTTCACTCATGTACGAAAAGCAGAGAGCAGTACACTATATTTTTCAAAGAAAACTTATAGACCTTTGTCTTATGGAGAAGTTTCTGCAGCATTCCTGCAAGGACGAATTCGACTTTGTGAAATAAAGCACTCAAGTTCTAAAGAGAAGAGGCATATGAGCTTATTTCAGCTTTTCTGTCTCTAGGCACTCAATACCTAGCTTGTCCAGTATTTAACTGCCTTCAGACGTCATGCTAAGAGTCTTTGTCCTCAACATGCAGGAACTTTAAAATTACACGTTTAATGTTTCAGCATTGTGGTACACATACTTTTTTTCAGACTAGAGCCCTTCAATCTTTTATTATGTAGAGAATGTTCTAGTCTGAGACATTAGTCAGTTCATTTTTTTATAAAGAAGAGTGTACAAAGAAAAGTGTAAATTAAATGTTATAGTTTGGAATTTCTCAAATTCCAGCTGCTAGTTTTAGAAGTTGTAATTGCAGTATTAGCTGAAACATCTAGCACTATACTTAGACAGTGAGAAAAAAGTTCCCAACACTTTTCCCAAGGGTTACTACAGCAAAATATATAGTAGAGGTTCTTAGCTGTGACAAGACAATTTAGTGTAAAAGTTATATGTTAGTCTAAGTTTCTACAAATAACTGAAAATTCTGATGCCATACATGAAGACATACATATTAGAAACTTATTCTAAATATCTTGTAACCCAGGAAAATTAGTAAGGGAATATGAGAGCTTCATGTAGCAGTTTATGCTCATTTAGCATTACACTGTATCATGTGCTGAAGAGGCATAGAGAGTCAGTTTTGCATTAGTTTGGTTGGGGGGGAGTTTAGGGGGTTGGGTTTTGTTTTGAGTTTGTTGTTTGGTTTTTTCTAAAGGAGATCTTTCATACACAAGCATGTTTGGGGTGATGTGCTCTAGAAGAGAAGATTTTTAAAGTGAATATTGTCTATTTTTCATATTTTGATATTTCCAATGAAAATATAATTACAAATTTGAAATCTTTAGGATTTAATATTATTCTGGTTTAAGATTAGATAAAATACTTCATACATAAACCCCTCAGGAGAGGAAAGTGAATATTCCACACCCTTCTCACATATGTTTAATGTTTATACTAATCACTGACATCAGGGTAGGTGCCAACAACAATTTTTCAGATGTCTGTCATTTGTAAAACAAATGTTGTAAAACAACATGTTGTAAAACAAAAATATAGATCCCGGAAGCTACTGACACCCTCCATAATAATTCTTTTGAAAATCCTCTGTAAGGGCATTTTAATCACTTAAAGAATAGCAATAAGGATTCTGAGTGACCTTGAGGACACAATATGCTTCTGAGTTGTGATGACTTAAACAAAAATTCTTACTGATTCTTTTTTTTTTCTTTTCTTTTTTTTTTTTTTTTTTTTTCCCCCTCACAGAATAATCTATACACTCATCCTTTCATATCATTGGAGTTCTGGAAAAATAATGTGCAATGAAGCTCTTACTCTACCTTTTGGGTTTGTACTCCCTTTTGCTTTGTTTCTAGAATTGTATATGGGAAAATATCTTCATGTTAAAATATTTCTAGCCTTGTGAATTGAGGAAAACGTGGAAAATGAATCCATTATTGGGAAAAGGTGGGAAACATTATCTGAAGTATTTTAAGTGCTCCAAAATAAAATAAAATAAAATAAAAATAAGACAACTGGCAGTTTATTATTTCATCAGTAGTTCATGACATTGCAGCAAATTTTCTTCATTTTGAGAAGTTGCTTCATTATTTCTGAGCACTTTGAAGTGGAAATGATAAAGACCTATGAGATACAGTGTATCAACTGAAAGGATTTAAAATACTTGGTTGTTTTCAAATGAAAAATACAAAATAAAAGTAAGAACCCTAAAAATCTAAGGGAATCTAATTAATTTTTCATTTCAGCATACGCTTATTCAACTGCAAGGATTTTCCATTAACTCTTCACACTGTGAGTAATTAAAAACAGCTGTGAAAGAAATATGATGTTCCACATCTTTTACCCCCTTTACTGTTATCAAGCCTTGACAAAAGACTATCATCATCAAATACGATTGAATACCTCAATACAGAATCCTGTGTGTCGTTAAGAGAGTGTCAAGTTCTGCCATTGGTAATTATGTGGATATAAAGTCAAGAAGACTAGAAAGGGATGTTTTGCATCTCAGAATTGCAGATGCAATCTGCAAATTACTGCACCATGGGAAACCTCTGTGTTTCACAGAGGGGCGATTGGTGCCTGATTCTTCTAGGACTTGAAGTCGCACAAAATAATGAGGAAGATCTTTCAAATAGAGGGTTTTTTCATCTAATATAGGAAGCATAGCTTAAAGAAGGGAAACAGACAAAGAGAAAGACACAGATAAAACACTTTGTTTTCATTTCTGTTCTGTGAAATGCACATGTATTAACATGAAAATGACCACGAGATGATATAAATAGACTTGAACAGAACTCAGATTCCCTTTTTTCAGGAAAAAAAAAATCTAAAAAAAGAACAGGACAGTCTAGGAATTAGCAAGAAAGTTTACTAACAGACTTTTTTCCCCTGGTAATACCTAAGGGGTTTTAAATCTTTTTTTTGGAAGCATTTGGTACTAGTTAATTTTTAGAAACAGCATACTAGGGTGGTTTTTAACAGTTGTTGGGGGTGATGACTTTAGCACTTAGGAGCCATCATAATGGACTGAAAATTCAGATTCTGTTTGTTTGGGCAATTATTATTTTCTCCTAAAAAATATTCTTTGCAGTTGTCTGACATTTGTTTCCTGTTTGAGATCTGAAATTAATGTACGAGTGTATAAATAAGATTCTCAAGATTTTTACAGTCAGAGAAACTTAGGCACTATGTGGTTAAATGTCCTGCTTAGATTATGGCATATTTGAGAAATAAACTGGCATTTTTCAAATGCTAGTTTCGGTAGACAATATTATCTTCCATATTTGTTATCTCTTTGGGAATTTGGAAGTTGTGATTTTTTAACTCTTTTAATTTTAATTCAGTTTTCATTATAGTAATTAAGTAGAAATGATAGCCTAGGGTCCAGTTTGCAGTCAGATGTAAATTACTAGCCAAATAGTCATTTATCCATTTTTTTAATGTGTAAATAGCCCATGGCAGTCTCCTTTACAGAAGAAAGAAGCAGACCTGAGAGAAAGTTTCTGATTAGCAGTTACATAGAATGTTATTTGAGTGCTCACCCATTCTTGAACATAAGATGCTTTTGGAAAAGCCTTTAATTTTCATCTTTCTTGGTTAAGGAGTTACTTGTTTTAAATTGCGGCATACATAATCCTGTCCATAGGACAAATAAAACCACGGAAGTCTGCAAATACTTTTTTAAATTCAGGTTGTGACAAAGTTTAGGGGTTTTCCAGTTTATATTCTCAAAGCCTACTTTCTAAAGAAAGAGAATAATACATAATTCTTTCAAATATTCAAAAAACACACCAAAGTTAAAGGATGCAACTGATACTAAAACCAAAAATGTTTAAGTTCTATAATGTTTCACAGTGCTAGAAGACGGTAAAGCTCTTCTTTAAGCAAGATGTTAAAATACATACTATCAAAGCAGTTAGTTAATTATGAAACCTTAGAACAGAAGAACCATGCACCTGAGTGTGGAATTCAGGAGAAATGCAGAGAGGAAACAGAAAAAGAGGGAGTGCGGAGACTTGATATGTCAGTTCACCTGAACAATTAAGTAGGTGAAACAAAAAAAATAATGAAGCATCAATTAGCTTCACTTTAGACAGAAAAAGACATGAGCTTATATATTATTACTCCAGGATACAGTATTTGGGGAGTTTGCTCTTTTCCACCCTCACTGTAGCAGCTACATTTAAATGACTATCACTTTGCTCGACCAGGGGGATCATCCTTCCACTGAAGTGTTTTCTTACTTTCTCTGACTCAAAAGATGGCCTTTTTCTCAGATGGAAGCTGAGATGATTTGTCATTCCCTTGAAGTCATCATTTTTTTTCCAGGATGGCCAGTGCCTTCGGAGAAGTAAAAAGTAGTGGTAAAAATTTTCTGTGTACAGGGCTACATCAACATAAACATGGGCAGCCGGGCAATAGAGGTGAAACCCCACCTGAAGTACTGCATACAGCTCTGGTGTCCTCAGCCCAGGAAAGATGTGGACCTGTTGGAGGGTGCCCAGAGGAGGGCCATAAAGATTATCACAGAATCACAGAATTGTTTGGGTTGGAAGGTACCTTAAAGATCATGTATTGCCAATCTCCCTGACATGTGCAGGGACATCTTCCACTAGACTAGATTGCTCAGATCTCCATTCAACATGGCCTTAAACACTTCCAGGGATGGGGCATCCACAACTTCCCTGCGCAATCTGTTCCACAGCCTCACCACCCTTACAGTGATGAATTTCTTCCTATTATCCAATCTAAATCTACTCTCAGCTTAAAGCCATTTTCCCTTGTCCAATCACTACGCACCATTGTAAAAAGTCCCTCTCCATCATTCTTGTAGGCTCCCTTTAGGTAATGGAAGGCCACAATAATGTTCCTGGAGCATTCTCTTCTCTAGGTCGAACAATTCTAACTCTCAGCTTTTCCTCATAGGAGAGGTGCTCCATCCTTCTATCTTGGTGACCCTCCTCTGGACTTGCTCCAACAGGTCTATGTCCTTCCAGTGCTGGGGACCACAGAGCTGGATGCAATACTTCAAGTGGGATGTCACCAGCATGGAGTAGAGAGGCAGAATCACCTCCCTCAACATCCTGGCCACACTGCTTCTGATGCAGCCCAGGACACAATTGGCTTTCTGGGCTCTGAGCACACACTGCTGGCTCATGACCAGCCTCTCTCATCCAGCAGTACCCCCAAGTCCTTCTCCTCAGACTTCTCTTGATCTCTTCATCCCTCAGCATGTATTGATACCAGCAAGCAAGGGCATCACCTTGCACTTGCCTTTGTTAAACCTCATGAGGTTCCCATGGGCCTACTTCTTGAGCTTGTCCAGGGACAATCCAGAGGAATGGAACAAGTTTCCTATGAGGAAAAAACAGAGAGTTGGGGTTGTTCAGCCTGGAGAAAAGAAGGCTTAGAGGAGACCTTATAACAACTTTTCAGTACTTAAAGGGGCTTCATAAGCAAGGTGGGGACAGACTTTTCAGAAGGGCCTGTTGCAATAGGACAAGAGGTAGTGGTTTTAAACTGAAAGAGGGTTGATTTAGGTTAGATATAAGTAAGAATTTTTTTTACCTGTAACAGGTTGCCCAGAGAGGTAGTAGATGTCCCATTTCTAGAAGTGTTCAAGGCCAGGTTGGATGAGGCTTTGAGCAACCTGGTCTAGTGGAATATGTCCCTTCCTATACCTGGTAGGGTGTTGGAACTATGTGGTCCTTAAGATCCCCTCCAACCCAAGCCATTCTACGATTCCCTGACTGATTCTATGATTCTATGGTTATTGCCCTTTTACATTTAATTGCTCATGCTTTTAGTGTCATCAAAATTGTGTCTCATGGAATGCAGTTTGGTTGAATTCTTGCCTTTTGGATGTAGAAATTTGGATCTTTATATGGAGGTCCTAATAATAACATATGAATATGAAACACATATTTCCTGAGTTGATTACAGTTCCTTACATGACAGATTCATGACGATTTTCAAAGATTGTGTTTCATAAAAACTAACTGGAATTTGGTGATTTGACTGTAAAAAACAATGTCTTTGGGCAGGTGTCTTTCCGCTTGGTCTACAAATGACAGTTCAGGCTTATAACACACAAATTATATTACAAAAATTCCAGTAGTCTGTCTTGTTTAATTCTTTTGCAATTATATTGGAACTCTTAAATGTAAAACACAAATTAGCGAAACAAAACATAAGTTTCAAGAATTATTTAAATGCATATGTTCAAGAATTATTTAAAGATTCAAGAATTATTTAAAAAATAGAGAGGTGAGGGCTGTGGTCTACATTTTTAAATGAGACCAAATTCTCATTTTAGTGATATCTCATTAGCAATTTAGGACACATTAAAAGATTGTAATTTTTTGGGAAGTAGATTACTGCACTTTCAATGTTGCACTTATCTGATCAATGTAAAATCTATAATTGCTTCTGTAAATTAAGGCTTCTGTACTGAAAATGACAACAAAGGCGTTAGAAATCTTCAAAATATTGTCTGGCCATGAAAGAGATGCATAGCACTACACAGGTTTTAGTCTTCCAGATTTGGATGCAGCATGCTGTGAGTCTCTTGGAGTCAGCACTGAGTGCTTTTCTTACCAGAGCAAAGAATGTATGAATGGGGGCTTTTGTGCATCTGATCTCTTTCTGATCTGGAATTAAAATATGCCTGGATCACTTACATGGGCACAGGTACTAAAATGTTCTTATGAATTGTGTACTCTAAATATAGCTCATCTGTCCTAAAAGGAGCCACTTCACCAATCTGCACTTCCATCTGTTTGATGGTGCCTCATTCTACATTTGAATTCAGAAGAAATTTTCTGGAGACTTTCTCTCTCCCAATTGAGTCTGATAAAATGTTGGCAGGCATTCCTTTCTTCATCTATCTGGGCAAGGTTAGAGTTTAAGTATGCAACAAGTTGACAAGAGGTCCACGGCGATTGAGAAAAAAGATCTACTGACACTGACTAAGAACACTGTTTCTGTGTCTGTACTACTTGCAGCACTTTATTTAATGAAACTTTCCTCTAGTATACTGCTAGAGTGTCAGTTAAAGAATCTTAAGTATTCTTAAATGCTAATTGATGAAACTGCTTGGAAGTGATTTTGGTTGTTTTAACTTCATCTTATCTCTTCCAAACTCATTTCTCTGAGCATGGAATAAAGATTTCATAGCTGATCTGCGCTTTGTTTAATTGGTGGTGTGTTTGTCTTAAAAATATGATGTTGTACCTGTATTCTGTCTACTCATATATTCATATGGGTTCTTTATTTAACAATATCCCCGACATTAGAGGAGGAAATTATCCTTTTTAAGAAAGAGAAAGAACAATACAGACAGAATGCCCTAAGTATGTGGCTTAAAAAAAACTGTATGGATAGGAATACTCTACTAATTAGAAAACCCTTGGGAGTGTTCAGCCAATGAAATCCAGTGATTGAATACATGTTGCTACCCTACTAGATTTAAATAGATGTTGACTCATCGCAACAGTGGTCATAGCAACAGATCATTCCATTTAGAGGGGAGAGGGATATAGAGCAATACTGTGCTTGAAATATGTTTGTACTTAAACAGACACAGACACACAGAGAGATATAGATATAAACATCTCAACTTGCTTTTCAAGAGCCATGTAATCATTTTACAACCTGTTAGGAGCTTTGCCCTCAGCAGTACTTGGAGTCTACTCACTCAAAGATATAAAATGAGAATTGAACCACTCAGTTTTGCTGCAGCATCTCATATCCTGACTTTGTTCTGCTCGACAAACAATCTTTAAATCAATTGTAGATTAATCATCAAATGAAATACATTTAAAAATATATTAGAGTAGGTTAATACAGTTTATATTGATTTTAAATACATAATTTTTTAAAAAGTGAAATCTGAACTGTAAACAGAAAATGACTTCTGATTTACATTTACTTCTGATTTAAATATTTGTTTAATCAGAAGGGCTTGTAAGGGTTGTAAAAAGTAACATACCAACATACCACCCACACCGTGATATTTTATACACTCACCACCACAACAATGCAATGCCCTCACCACCGATGAGTTCCGGAGGATAAACCAGCTCCAGAAGCTTCACTTATAACAGAACCAATTTTTTTGAAGAAGATGATGCAGTAGTGGAACCACACTCATGTTACTGGAATAATCCTACAGGAAACTGTTATGGTTCATCTAGTTCAGATACTTAGTTCCCTTTAGCATCTGAAAAAATTAGCATCTTGATTATTCTTCTGATTATAATATTAGTGAAAGTTTTAATAATTTATAATAGCTCCTTTTTATATGAAGTGATGTAAGAATATGGAAAAAGAATTGGCCAGAGTCAAAGTCAGCATTTTCTCTATCATAGTTATGCACTTGAAAATTTGAACTATTTTTTTATGTGAAGTGCTGTGGGAAAACATGGGTGCAAAATTTTTATAAGAACATAGTACCTTTTCCCACTTAGTAAATGGGTTTTGCTTCAGTTGAACTGATCATAGCAATGTTTAAAATCGTTGTCCAGAATCCTTAGTTAGTCTTATAGAAGAACTAGCCCACCTTATTAAAATTAAGAAAAAAGATGTGTCAAATACATGCTCAAAATGTTTGTTCTTTCAGACAGAAAATAAACAGTATTATGAGCCAAACTTTGATCCTATGAGAGCAAACTGCTGACTGATTTAAACTGATTTCAGAACAAACATACAAGTCCATTGATCTTTGGCAGATTATTAAAAAGATGGATCAAGTTTTGCCTGTTAAAAAAACAAACAAACAAAAACCCCAACCAAACCAAACCAAACTAAACCAAACCAACAAACGAAAAGGGACCAGAAAAGATAATGTGTTAAAAACTCTGCCAATAATTTCTTGTGAATTAGAAATATTATATTTTTTGTTGAATCAAGTTTTTAATTTATTACATACAATGGTTTACAAGCTTGGCAGACCAGGAGAGAGGACATGCATGTCTTTTGGTTTCTACTCTTTAAAGGAGATAGGGATGTCATGACATCATCACAGGAGGAGGAAAAAAAATAGCTAGCAATCTCTCTACTCTCAATAGAGTTTCCTTAGTAGTTATTCAGTATGGATAAGGACAGCTGACTGCAGGGTTAATGTCACTGAAATTGAAAAAATTACTGTGGTGTTCTTTTCTTATTAAGAGCCTGAAAGAGACACTTCCCCTCGAACCCAGTGAATCTGTCTATCACAGAATTCACTTACTCAGAGATAGAGTTCAGAAATTCCCCCAGAGGGGAATGCCTACTGAATAAAAAGGTGTCACTTCTCACAATAGTTGCCTTAGTCATTCTAAAAAAATTTGAGACTATATAGCTTAGTCACGTATAGCTTAAATATATATATACGTGTATGACTACAATATACAGTGACAACATATAATATCTAGAATAATTTCTCATGCACATATAAAAAAGTTTAACTAAAGCTTATTAATGACTAGTGCTATTCATCTCTAAAATGAGAGATGATGTATTTTTTAGTATATATTCCTATAAGTTTTTATATCTGAGGTTACCTTATCACAATTTTTAAAATCTTTAGCAATGAATCCTGATTATAAGAATGAGGAGCTTCCAGAGTCGTCTCAAAGGGAACTTGGAAACAGCGCTCACACAAAGCATCTCTTTCTGTCCCTGTATAGATCCTGTTCTTTTAAAGGCAAGTTTCAAACCCAGTATCCAGGAAAACTACAATGCTGCCAAGCATACGTAGAACAGTCTACACAGTGCTGCAGGTTATTATCAACCAATAATGCTTAGTCCTTTTCTGAATTATTTCTTTAAAAATCTATTTTAAAAAGTAATTCTGTATTTGTTAAGAACTTAATGTTATTCCACAGAATTATTTACTAAAGTGAAGTCCTTTGTGTAGGATAGTTCTACCCATTTTCACTGCTTTTAACAAATAAAAATACATAAGCACATATAGAAACCCTTTCGAAATCTAAATCACCATTTTCCCAAAAATTATGGGACAAAGGAGTTTTACTTCATGATCTTGGAGTATATGTACTAACTGGTTATCACTTGATTGGCTACACTGTTAATGTAATCACCCATAAACATAAGCGGTTTTTAAGAGCTTGTCTTACGAATACCTCTTCGGAAAATAATACTAAAAAGGTTGCAAGCTTTTTTCTTCTTTCTTCTAAGGACCAAATAATTATTTTCAAAGGCTGATGGGTTCCTATTCTTATGCTCCTATGTAGTCTGTTGATGAATGTGCATGTCAGAGACAAAAAATAACAAATCTCTCACACATCTTTCAACTCTTATGAAAGTGTTTCTCCTACTAACATCTTAGGTATTGAGATGGAAAAACAGTCACAGAAAGTCCTAATTATCTCAGGACAGAAATTCTGTACAGGTTGCACAGTTAGATAAATTACAATTGAATTAAAGAGTTGGAGGTCATAAAACTGTGTCTGAATTAACATTTCCTGACTAGTCACTTAAGAAAGCACATAGGTCAGTTCAAAGTTATCCAAGACAATTCAGTAAGTCTAAAGAGATTTCAATGCCAAAACCTGAAGATACAAAACCAATTGCATACTTATAATTCCTGCAAAAAATAAGTGAGAATAAATGAGAATAAGAATAAGTGGTGGAAAAGAAATCTTAAGTCAGATAAAGCATGCAACTAGAGGCGTTATAGCATCAAATGGTGAGGTGATAAAATGAAGGGGGAAAATAAAACTCTAAAGTTCTGGACACAGTGATAAGTACAAATAGGATTGGTAGAATGAGTTGTATTTTTTGACATGTATAGTAATTTAGAAGAAATTGTGTTGAAGTAAATGGAATTAAAATAAAGATTTTTTGAAATCAGAATTTGGTTGAATCCATCAAATGAAAATAAAAGAAATTAATGCAGAAGTTCTGGTGACATAAGACTACATTTCCCAAAAATATTGGTCTTTCATGGTAGGTAGGTATCTGTCCAAACTTTCAGGGAAGCAATTGAAATATAGAGTCACAAAGGAAAATACATGATGCAGTACTAGGATATGGTCTCAGCACCAGGATGAAACACTTATTCCATTTGAAATTCTCAGGCATTCCTACACAATGATGATGTACTAGTATCACCAAACATATATCATTACATTACAAACAAAGTAAGGCATACACATACATCATAATCTAAAACCCTGTAATCTGTAGAGGTGTGATGATTCATATGTTTTGAGAGTAAAGTCGTATAAAACTTAATGTAAGAAGGTCTGAATCCATAGTCCATCAAGCACTTGCTTGTTGTAGATTCAAAAACAATCTAGATGCAGCCAGTGAACATAATTATCTTCATAATTTGAATACTATAAAAACTGAAGTATATTTTCAAATAAGAACAACCTTAATTTGTTAAAAACCCCTAAATCTTCTCAGTTTTTATCTCTAGACTTTAAATTTTTTTTTTCATTTTTAGAAAAATTGCAACTTGTTCAGAATTCAGAGATAATTATTTGATTAAGCATTGGCAAATTAGAATATAGATCAGACATAAATGAATGTAAATATTGATTCCCTTTTATGCATTCCTTCAGGAGACAGATTTAGAAATAACACTTAATGTACTGAAAATAACTAATCAGACTAAATTAAAATGTATGGAAATGTTTATGTCAGAAGCTGTCAGAAGACAGCTAATCTCTAAGTACAGAGAGGGAATTCCCCTTCCTCATCTTTAGAACAAGACATATGTCATAATCTAAGTATTCCCAGGGCTCAAACTACAGCAGGTCAAGCAGCAGTTGCTGACCACTGCACAATGACAAACCAAGTCACAGTCAGCTCAGGCCAAGGCAACCAAAGGTGAGTAAGGAGATTTTGCGCTGCCAGGTCAATGTAAAGCCTGGCACCTTCTCCTGGTAATGGTGTTTACTGGACTATACATGGAGATGTTAGATAGGTTAGTAGTGAGTCAGAGAGTCACAGAGTATTCTGAGTAGGAAGGGACTCATAAGGGTCATCAAGTCCTACTCTCAAGTAAATGGCTCATACGGGGATCAAACCCACAACTTTGGTGTTATTAGCACCATGCCTTGACCAACTGAGCTAATAGTAGTTAAGGTGATTTCAGATAAATCCTATGACAACAAGTCAAGAGCAAATTCATACAGTTGATGGCTTTTTTTCACAGCGGCTTTCACAAAAGGGAATATACCACTTTTTGATTTACCTCTAGTTAAGTCTTTCATAATTTTTCTTTGAAAAGCCTTGCTTAGAGGTGTTTGAATAAAAGCCTCCAACTTTAGAGACTAAGGTA
>NW_020956152.1:234456-240107 GCF_003031625.1 Empidonax traillii | reverse complement strand
GGATCATTAAATTATTTAAGATTTACAAGCCATGCTTTTAGAAGCATGCCCAGAGACCCAAAGGGCTATATTTCAAATGGTTCTTTTCCTGGGTTCTGCTCCCTCTCCTTTTTTTTGCTCATTTTGGTTTTATTGTTGTTTGGGTTGCGGGTGGATTTTTTTTTTTTTTTTTGTTAGTTAGTTTTAAGGTGTGTTTTGTTTTCTTTTAAAATCATTGGTAATACAAGTGCAAAAAACATCAGCTTCTGAATATCTAGAGAACAGCAAGTATGCCTCTGTACTGGGTGCCCTCAGTATCCAGGGGCATGGAAGCCCATTACAAACACCAGACTGAGCTTCCACAACATATCTGCAACACTAAATGATTTTTCTACACACTATAGCTGTAGAAGCTAGAAGTGAAAAAGGAGTGCTACTACACATTTGCAACAAAGTGCAGCTATACATATAAAATCAATGAGCTTTCTTTGCAAAGAAAAGTGAGTTCTGCAAAGATGCAATTAAAAAGCTTCATTTCCGTAAGGGACAATCAAACCTGAGAGGAGTAAAGCCACGTAATCATTAAAACTACTTACATGGATTTATTTATGTTCAGCTGGAATACTTATTAAGGCTCATATTCCCATAACAGATCCACGTAACTGTACATATACTCCAATATGAAGCCGTCAGTGCCTAGTAATTCCAACTAATGCAGAACACAGACACAGCTCTGCAGCAAAATAAACCGGAAACATCACACCTATTCACCTTCTCCACAGAATTTTAATATGGCAGGGCCTTGATGATGTAGCAGACTGTCAAACTTCAGCATAATGGTTATGATGGACATTTCTGCTCCCTAGGCTTCACACAGCTCTCTGCAAGAAGTGGTCTCATTAATTCATATTTAGGAAAAAACCCAAAACCTTAAGAGCATAGCCAACGGTTACACAAGAAACATTTCCTGATGTTCTTACAGGAAGCAAGGCACATCGCCGTCTCGGCTACCTTCCGCCTCCAGGGCAGAATGCATTCCTTCAGTTTTGTCATCCCTTAACAAAAACATAGCAACAAGAGTATTTAAACCAAAAAAAAGTAAAAAAAAAAAAAAAAAAAAAAAAAAAAAAAAAAAAAAAAAAAAAAAAAAAAGCCCATAGCCCTCCTGAAACAAAACAAAACAGTCAACTGCACATGCTTTTCCCCTCTTGCAGAAAAGATGAAAAAGTAAAAACCATATGACAAATGTTAGTCACACTGCTTAGTATATAAATGGAAGATGCTCATCATAATGACCACAAGGCAAGAAATAACTTAGGGCTAGAAATTTGACAGTGCTTTTACTATCCTAGATGAATATCTTTTAGCAAACAGTTTTAGGACTGGTGCACACACTGAATTTCCATTGATGTCCACGTTTTTCAAAAGCATACAACTTTGAAATCTCCTTTTCAAACTTATGATTCAGTGTGTCTGCATTAAGTGCAGGAAGAAGCCCATTTTGGAAATTCCTTAATTCTTGCATGAGAATTAAGTTGCTTGTATCTGTTTTCTGTGTATGTGTTTTCTTTTACAAAATTTGCAGCAATTCTGAACTACAGACTTTGTCAGTCCGCTTCTTACCAATTGCTAATTTTTCTTCCTTTAAGCTGCATAAAATACATAAAAAATTAAGTATCACAGATTTCTAATAGATACTTCTGTGAGGTTTTAAAGTGACTTCTTATATGAAGTTTTTTGCTTTAGAAATTAAGAGATTGCTTGTTAAGCAAAGTTCTGAGATATTCTGATGGCATTAGCTTGGAAATATCATGATTTTCCTTTTTTTTTCTTTTTAATAAGTACTAATAATTAAAAAAGCAATAAATGTAAAAAAAATCCATGGTTACAAATAAAGGTCACAGAGGCATGAACATTTACTATAGTACTAGTTAACTGCTTCCACAGAACTGCGGGAACTCTAACTACAATGGTGGGCCATTCCTGAATTTGCAGATCCCAGTCCTAGAGATATCAGACCACTGTGGATTACCATGTTACATACGGATATAGCAGAAAGAGATGTTCTGTAAATAAAAAATTTCAATAGCTACGGTAATAATTTTTTCCTAGTTATAACATGAAGTCATAGAATCATTAAGGTTGGAAAAGACCTCCAAGATCATCGAGTCCAACCTCTGAACGAACACCACTATGTCAACCAAAGCATAGCACTACCTGCCACATTCAGTTGTTTCTTGAACACTTCCAGGGATGGTGACTCCACCACTTCCCTAGGCAGCCCATTCCAATGCTTAACTACCCTTTCAGTGGAAAAAGGACCAATAAGGTCATGAAATACAGTTTTTTTGTAGACAAAACAGCATCTACTGCAATAGCAAATGAAACTGTTGACATGAACTGTAGAATAAAATGTATCCCAGACCACTGAGGTTTGGTACTTGAAAAGTGTGTGATGTTCAGGTGTCACTCCTAAGAGCAGAGGACATCTGTGCTGGAGACACTTACTAACAGCTTTGTTTAGGTAAGATATATAAAACTGAAAGTCTACCTGTTAGAAATGTCACACACAAATGGGTCTTATCTCTAATTCACACTAACTTCCAAAGGCATAGTCTTCATACTTTCTTGACCATCCCAAAAAAACCCAAGGCTTCATTCAAAAGCAATTAAATTAAGTTTAGGGTATTAAAGAATTCTTTTTATGAAATAAGAAATACAGTGTCACCATCAAGAATAATCAATATTTTCTCTCTCTCAAATTCTTGGGTGGTTTGCTGGAAAAATATTTTAGGAATTTAAAACTTTCATAAATATGAAACTAGACAATTTTGTTCCCCAATATATAGGTACAAAGCCAGTTAATCTGTGTAACACTGCAAGAATGAGTTACAACTTTTTGAAGCATCACTAGGAAAAAAAAATGTTGCAATCAGAATTTGTCTTTCACTTTCAATTATAACTGTCAAACTACACAGAAATGAAACAAACAAAATAAATAATTCTCAAAATGTAATAAAGTAATAGAAAAAATCCTCAAACAAATCTGGGTTTATGGAGACTAATTTTCTGAAAACGAAAAAAATGTTGAAATGTTGGATTTTGTGAGGATAAAGAATTCAAGTAATTTTAGCAGCACACTGAGCGTTCTAAGTCAGTGTATATGGTTCCTGAAATTTCTGACCTTCAATTCAAGATTCATGGCATGTGAGATACAATGCATTGCATTTCAAATGTTTTAACACTTCAATTGTATTAACATTGAGACATTTTTAATGCATCACATCTGGAAAAAACAAAAACAAAAAACAAGGCAAAACACACCCCCCCAAAACAAAAACAAAAAACCAAACATAACCAAAACCTCTTACTCAATTCATATCCTAAATTTTAAGGGAGAGAATGGAGAATCACTGCAGCCCAAATTGTATCAGAAAGGAAAATGCCAGAGCATAATTATTTTTAATTGGGTCCCACTAACAATGAGAACACTTCTTACCACTTAAAAAATAACACAGAAATAATACTCTAATCATGAGCATCCAGGGCAGTGTCATAAGCACTGTTTTGTTTTCATATGCTTTTAGGGGTTCTTTTTCCTAAATATCTTTTCTAGTGGTTGCAAATAATGTAAATACCACCTCTCATTTGTGCTTTAGTACAGCTGAGTATGTTCAAGGACTAAACAAAACAGCTACAGAAATATTTTAATTACAAAGACTTATTTCCATTTTTAAGCATCATAAGAAACTGCAGACAGTTTAGTGCAGCAGAGGGGAAGAAGAATGTCCTCAGACAGCAATAATAAACAAACACCCTTTTATTCTGGTCAGACCTAATAACGATTGGGCACGACAGTACTTAGCTCATCCTATGAATTTAGATCACTTAAGATCTTTTATTCTAATTCATCATCATCTTTAATTCCTTGAAATACTTATTTTTTTTCTCATGCACTGAACCCATAACTGTAACACTTCTTGAATGTTTCTGACTGCAGTTTGGAAGAAGTTTTAGGGCCCTTTACTTCCCAGCCAGTAGGATGGTTTAGGCTCAGAATTCAAAAATTTTAATCTATTGTGGCTTTAATCTCATTTTACAAAACAACTGAGACCTAAATGAACCCAAAATCTGATTGTATACACCATACTTATCATGCAAAACAAGACCCAAAATCAGAGAAAGAAACCTTTTTGAAAGTGACTTACTCTGGTACCTAAGTAACAATATAGAAAAAATCTTTTTCCTGGTTTTGCAAACCTATTTCAAACCCAGCAAAGCTATGACAGTACAGTACATGTGCTCCAATATTCAAAGACATAGTATGCACATTAATTTTCTAAGTCATAAAGGCCACTTTCACCTTTAGAGCATGAATAGCTAGTAAGTGGGAATGCTTTTTGCAATATTTTCAGCTACTCACAGAACTCTTCTTCCTTACTGGAAATACTTGTCTTCCAATTAAGTTTAAGTCACTAATGTAACTTGGTGGGGGGGACAGCCAGCCCACAAATTCAAAATTTTACAGTGCTAATTAGGCATGGATACAAAAATGTTACATGTGAAAACAGGTATGGATAGTTTTCAAGGTTAAAAAAACCTTGACAAAAAGCTGATTACAGTCACACCAATCATTACAGCTTTATTCTAAACTCTCCAAAGAGTTTTTTTCTGTACAAAAACAACAGCATCACAGCCCATACTCCAAACTGAAATCACATTAATTAGCTAGGCAGCAAAGTTTCAAAGCATACCAAATGCTTACTAGAGCCCACTCTGCTATTGTGTTTAACTTTGAAAACAAGTCGTGATGAGGGAAATCTACATGATAAGCATACTTCAGCTACAGAAAAAAGGTTTTAATCTGCCTAGAAATTGGCAACTGCTGGCTGTGTTTTCTATACTTTATGTTATGTTTCTCTGCTCGCTGGAATGAATTGGCTGCTGTGAATGAAAAGAAACTTTGCATCTAATCAGTGGCATGAATTTAGACTGAAAGCTGCTGTGCAGGACTTCTATGAAGAGTCTGGGCCCTCTGCCATCCTTGTGCTTGTGAATGAAACGGCGTGAGCCACATGCCCTCCTCCTCCTCCCCCTAAGCTGGGGCCTTTGCCCTTCCCTTTGCTGGGGGGACTGGGGAATCAACCCTTTGCTGGTGAAACGACCATGACCCAGAAAGGCATTCAGTGCCATCAATGTGCTTGCTTGAGAGATCTCAGCTGCGCTTTCCATCCTGCTGCTTTCACTCCTGGTTTCTAAATCAACTTGTGAACCAATGGTGAGGGACCCCTCCTCACTCCTTCCCTTGATAAATGGGCCCCTAAACTGATCTCTGACCTCCCTGCATACTTTTGCTGAGTTACTGGTGGCCCCAGAGACTCTGCACCCCATTGTCCTTACAGGTTTGACTTTGGTTTTGTGTCAGCTCATACTGATCAAGAAAAAAACCCCAAACAGACAAAAAAACTCCAACAACCACAAAACCACAAAAAAACCCACCAAAACTTTATTACCATACAATTACTCTAGCAGCAAAATCCCTATTCCTCTATTCACTCACAAGAAGTACCATATGCTATTGATTAAAGTACTACATCCAGTGAGTTTTCAGAACATACAAAACAATACAAAATCTATTTAGGCTAATAAAATTTCACATTTTCTTCAAAATT
>NW_020956152.1:229323-234156 GCF_003031625.1 Empidonax traillii | reverse complement strand
CAACAACCACAAAACCACAAAAAAACCCACCAAAACTTTATTACCATACAATTACTCTAGCAGCAAAATCCCTATTCCTCTATTCACTCACAAGAAGTACCATATGCTATTGATTAAAGTACTACATCCAGTGAGTTTTCAGAACATACAAAACAATACAAAATCTATTTAGGCTAATAAAATTTCACATTTTCTTCAAAATTAGCGATAGATGTCCTATTTAACCAAAAAAGTTCCTAACATGCTGAATTTTAAATATTAAATATTGCTGAATCTGGATAAAGAACCAGTTGCTATTAAGTAATTCATTTAATCAACTTCAGAGCTGAGTCAGACTTGGAATACAGGCTACTAAAAATTTCAAAGAACGATCACAGTAGCTGCTTCAAATGTCTATTTGTTTAGTTCTCTTCCACGGACTTTATATAGTTCAAATAGTGCTTAGAATAACTTCAATAATGCACCTCTCAAAACATTTTTAAATATATATTTAAAACACCAGAACTGCAAAATAACATCTTTTTCCATGGAATACTATATTAATGGTTTTCTTCCATTTAAAACATGAATTTACTAAGCTTCCTAACACGTAAATAAAGCTTATCATCTAAGTTTTCAGAAACTCCTCAATATGATATCCAAGTTTTCCTATTCCACAAGAATAGTTCTTTTTATATATCTACACAATTAATTTATCCAGACATATTTCCATTCAAATTGGAATATTACCAAACCCCTGGGCTTTTGCATTTTTCATTAATGAACATTTCTGCTTTGCTAAATTACTTTTAAAAGCACCCCATTTTACTTAAAAAGTATACAGTAGTGCATCTCAAGTAACTTACAGTTACATGAAGACCTCAACAGAACAATTCCTGTCAAGGAAGCTTCCAGCTTCCAGCAGGAGGAGGGTCATTGATCTCTATCACATGCAAGAAAGCTTTCCCAAGCACAGGATCAGTAGGAATCCAGAGGCAGCTTCCCTCATTACCTCTCTCCATCCAAAACACATGGCATCTCTTTGTCCCATAGTCAAAGATGTACCAGACAGCAAAACTGCAGATGAATTATGAGGTGCTTTGTCAAAAGTTGAGAGTTGAGAAAAGCAATGGACTTCTAGTGTGATCACTCTTGTTCCATGTCATATGACAGATACTCAATAAAACATATTCCCTGGCTCTCACAAAAAAAAAAAAAAAATGGGTTTGGTCAAGCAAAGAGATCATGGCAGGAAGCAGAGCCAGGATTAACATTTGGCTATCTGAAAGAACGGGGACTGGCCATGTTGTCCCCAGTCTCATAACACCGTTTCAGAAATTATGTCCTTATCTACACCGAGTACATACTTTATGGTAAAAAAAAGTTGTACATATGACGACAGTGAAATCACACAAGAAGAAGAGCAACAGAGCTAGCAAAACTTCAACAGACATGAATTCCTGGCACTGCAACAAAGACTTATCTTTCCCTGCCCCTCTCCGTTCAACTCACTTAACATGAGCAGCAGAAGACCACTCCAGTAATTGTGTTTAAGCTCAAAAACATATATTCTCACATGTAAATAGATACTCACCTCTGCATAAGTCATTGTCTTTTACATTAGAGCAGAAGTCTGTACTGCTTCAGTAGGCTAGTTGGTAATAATAATAGATTAAGTAATCCTCAGAGTTTACCAGAGCAAGGAATCACACTTTTCTAGAGTTTCACAACTATTTCTAAATAACCAAGGAACTAACAGGAAGACCTCGGAATACAAAATTTCAGTCCAAGCTTTTTATGCAGAGTGCACTCAAGGGTTCTTATGTATTGATTTCTGCTTTCAATTTATTGGCTTTTGTTGCCTGTCCTCGCTTGCTCACCATTTCCACTGCTATCATCTGCTCTCAGTTGATTTCTACTATTATGCTCCTTTTCCCTGATCCTGCATTTGTTAACACATTCATCTAGTGGGAAAAGAGGCATAAAGTCTTTCCCAGTCCAGCTTTAAGGTTTGGTACTGAAAGGGTGCAGGCTATTAGAGATGCAACCGCTTGGAAAATCCTGCTCAGACCAGTGGCTCTGGACTGGAACAGGCTCAGCGGCTGTAGAGAGGTGGCAGATGAAGAGTGAAATCAGTGCAGCGGTGTGCAGGGTGCCAAGAACACTGAGTGCAAACAGATTCTGTGGGCAGTGATGGTGGAGGCTTCTAATTAGCCTCCACCAAGCGCTTCCGAGCTTTTCACTTGGTTTGAACTGACTGGATTCACACACAAGAGTAAAAGCCTATTCTCCAGCATCAGGAAAACAACCCAACCACATCCTCCACTTTGCCTCTCCCTCACGTTTAATAAAGTTCTACAAAATATGAAGGTGTCAGTTTCCTGATCAAACATACAGAAAACTCTGTATTTGCATCTTATCTGTTTATTAAAAGCAAATGTACTGTGCTTTACTGACTTGGCCATAAAACGCTGAAGATAAGATTTTAATTTGTGATGAGTGCTTAAATACATGCAAAAAGATGTTACCACTCAGTGTGCTGCACTGTCAGCACTATCTTATTATAAAATTATTAAAATTTAAAATTTTAAATATCTCCTTTCACCTCAAAAACATTAAATACTACATCACGAGATCAAATGAGTGGGATTCTTTTCAATTAAAATCCAAAAGGATCTAGCTACCTTTTGCTAACACATGCACATCAATGAAAGGCACCAGTTTAAATTATTATTAACACATGAAGCATTGTGTTTTCTGTTATCACATTGCTATGTTGTCCCTGCAGTACCTTAAAATTAACCAGCCCTCTCCTTTACCTGTTTCAAAAAACAGCAATCTCCTCCAAGTTCCCAAGGCCTGCTCCTCTTTCCCCCCATCAGTACACTGATGGCTACTCTCTTATACCAGTGATCTTGGTGGATCTCCAGGATGGTGGAGCAGCTTTTCATCACATTTTCTTGCTCTATAGCAGGCCAGTCTACCTTAGAAAGAACCAGCTAGAGGTTCAGTGTTTCAGACACATCACTAGGAGACAACTACATTTACCCTTCAAGCTATTTCCTTAACCAAAGCCAGGAGACCCATAGAAAGTTTCCAGCATCCATAGGTACTCAATCAAACTCTGTTACCCCTAATTATTGAAATTGCAGACACTCAAGTCTCTTATTTTGCAATTTGTTTTTGGCAGGGCTAGCAGTTGCTGTAGCATCCATCAGTCTCTCTCTCTGCTCCTTCACGTATTTCATTCAACAACTCCAGATGCCAGTTGTCAGAATACCCACCCACAGCAAGTGGCACCTCCGACAGGAACAGCATGGCTTGACTTCCAGTGGCTCCAAATAATGGAAGTCTGAATGTATCATATCATAAATAATATGCAAATCCCAGAATAACTCTGGCATGCTGAGAACGCTTTTCCATCATGTGTTATTCAGAACTATTATCAGAATACACAATCTACAATACACATTAAGAGTCTTTTTAGCTAATGTAAATTTGAACTTTCAGAGTAAATATTTATTTAAACTAGGACAAAGCACTTCCATTATGACACTAGAGTTCCAGGATAACATTAACCTCTTTCTGCTTTTTAAGCTACAAGTACGTACAGCAGCTCCAGTAAAAGCCTTTAGAAACACAGACACTTAGTATGGTTCTGGAAACTGAAGTATTTTATTCATGGCCACTTGATGAATTCATTTTTGTGGTTACCAAAGAGAGATGACAAAAGTTTTCAATTTTTATCCATACTAGGGCCAGGAAGAAAAGACTGAAAATAAAAAAAAAAAAAATGTAATAAGGGAATTCTCCACAACATAAAGAACAAGTTTTCAATGGAAATCTAAAGCTGAAAATTTATAGATAAATCTGATGGAAATCTAGGCTTCTGAAGTAACAGGAAATCAGGGAAGAATGCCACGAAGCCCACATGGATGAAAAAGGAGCTAATGGAAAAACTTAAACACAAACAGAGGTACCTTACAGAGGGTGGAAGAAGAGAAAGGTAGCCTGATAGGAGTACAGAGAAATTGTTCAAACCATCAGGGAAATGGTTAGAAAAGTTAAAGCACTGGCAGAAGTAAACTTTGTCAAGGGCGTCAAGAGTAACAAAAGAAGCTTCCACAGGTACATCAGCAATAGAGGACTAAAGGAAATGTGGGTCCACTCAGGAAGAATACAGGCTACCTGGTTACCCACGACATGGAGAAGGTTGAAGTACTTAATGGAATATTTTACCTCAGTCTTCACCAGCAAGTGTTCCAGCCACACTGCCCAAACTGCAGATGGTGAAAACAGGAACTGGGAGAATGAAGAACCACCTGCTATTGGAGAAGACGGGGTTCGAGAACATCTAAGGAATCTGATGGTGCAAAAATCTGTGCCACCTGATGAGCTACATCCAGGGTCCTAAGGGATCTGGCCAAGGAAGTCACTAAGCCACTATCCATCATATTTTAGAGGTCATGGCAGTCCACTGACTGGAAAAGCAGAAACACAATCCCCATTTTCAAAAAGATAAATAAGGAAGACCCAAACAGGCTTGTCAGTATCACCTCAGTGCCTGGCAAGATCATGGAGCAGATCCTCCTGGAAACTGTGCTCAGGCACACGGAAAATAATGAGGTGATTGGTGACAATCAACAAGGCTTCTCTAAGGGCAAAGAATGCCTAACAAATTTGATGGCCTTCTACAACAGGGTTACAGCAGTGGTGAACAAGTGAAGGGCAAGAGATGTCATCAACCTGGCCTTGTGCAAAACATTTGACACTGTTGCACAAAATATCCTTATCTCTAAACTGGAGATATGTGGATTTGATGAATGGATCACTCGGTGGAATAAAAAATTGCCT
>NW_020956152.1:225655-229080 GCF_003031625.1 Empidonax traillii | reverse complement strand
CAAATTTGATGGCCTTCTACAACAGGGTTACAGCAGTGGTGAACAAGTGAAGGGCAAGAGATGTCATCAACCTGGCCTTGTGCAAAACATTTGACACTGTTGCACAAAATATCCTTATCTCTAAACTGGAGATATGTGGATTTGATGAATGGATCACTCGGTGGAATAAAAAATTGCCTGGATGGTCCCTCTCAAAGTGTTGCAGTCAACAGCTCAAAACCCAAGGGGAAAGTAGTGATGATTGGTGTTCCTCGGGGGACAGAACTGGGACTGGCACATTTAACATCTCTTGTCAGTGGCGTGGACAGTGGGATGGGGTGCACCCTCAATCACCTCAGCAAGTCAGTCAATGACACCAAGACATGTGGTGCTGTTGATATGCTGGAGGGAAGGGATGCCATCCAGAGAGACCTTGACAGGCTTGAGAGGTGGGCCTGTGCCAACTTCACAAAGTTCAACAACGCCAAGTGCAAGGTGCTGCACCTGGATAGGGCTAATCCCAAGTATAGGCTGGAAAGAGAACGGATCGAGACTGGTCCTGTGGAGAAAGACTTCTTGGTGTTTGTGGATGAAAACACCATTACGACTTGGCAATGTGTGCTTGCAGCCCAGAAGGCCGACCATGTCCTGGGCTGCATCAAAAACAGCGTGACCAGCAGATCAAGGGAGGTGATTCTGCCTCTCCACTCTGCTCTTGTGAGACTCCATCTGGAGTGCTGTGTCCAGATCTGAGGTCCCCAACACAAGAAAGACACGGACCTGCTGGAGCAAGTCCAGAGGAAGCTAGTAAGTTGATGAAAGGGCTAGAGCATCTCTCCTATGAAGACAGGCTGAAACAGCTGGGGTTGTACAGCATGCAGCACAGAAGGGTCCAGGGAAACCTAACTGCAGCCTTCCAGTACCTAAAGAGAGCCCATGAGAAGGCTGAGAGGAACTTTCCACAAGGGCATGGAGTGACAGGACAGGAGGTAATGGTCTCCAACTGAAAGAGGATAGGTTTAGATTAGGAAGAAAGTCTTTACTGTGAGGGCGGTGAGGCACTGGAACTGGAACTTCTAGCCCAGAGAGGCTGTGGACTCCACATGCCAGGAAACGTTGAAGGCTGGATGCAACTTTGATCAACCTGCTATAATGAAAGGTACTGGGCCTACGGCAGGAGGGGTGGAGCTAGATGATCTTTAGGGTCTTCCGACCCAAATCATTGTATGATTCTATTTTTACACCAACAAAGAAAAACGGACCAACAAAGGAAAAATCTATCAGCCGGTTTTTAGGAGGAGTATTTAACTTAATTCAGTAACTGAATGAAAATGAGAGACAGAAGCCTCCTAACCAAGGTGCTCTCAATTTGGTTTTGAGGCAATTTCTCTTCTCCCATTAAGTATCTAGACAAACAACTACTAAAATAGGAAACTCAAATACACGTCTCAGGTTAGGACAGACCCCATCCACATATGCACACATATATCCTACACAATAATTATTATTCATATTCAGCACATCTTTGTTTGTTGAGGAAGAACCTGAAAATAAAACTAGCATTAAATTGGGATCAGCAGCCCACTCCCTGCCTCATCATAGAATCTAAGGTAAGTTTGTCTTCCCACAATTCCAGTTAATTGGCCATGCATAAGTATGAGCATACAATTTAGAAGTCTGTTCTGTAAAAGTTTGCTTATAGAAAATTGGGGGCATCTACACATATTTTTGTTCTTCAATTATCAAAATACTTATCACTGAAGCCATTATTTCTCATTAGAGGAAAAACTGGACAAAGACTTTTGAATTAAAAGATCAGAGCCTCTGTGAGGCAGGAACAGCTGTATCTATTGCCCCAAGGCCCAGTGGCAAAGTCCTGAACAGTAGTCATTAAAAGAGCATCTAAAAAAGGAGAAGATTATCAAGTCTAAGTACACACAGAGGTTGAGATGAAGTGCCGTGCCTAAGTCCTGTCCCCACATGAATAAGTGGGAGTAGCATGAGTGCTGAAAGATGAACTGCTTTCACTCTTCACCCCAGCACTGGAGATCTGAGGAGAATCTAAAATTTAACCATTACTCTGGTTCCTCAGGTCTTTGTCTTAGGCTGGGCATAGAATCAGGCTACCTCATTATTTATGTTAATTATCCATCTTTACCTAGAAATAACAGATTCATATGGACAGCTGACTTTTCCTTCTCTGTACCCTGGACACAGGCTGTGCACATGCAGCTACAGAAAGTCACAGGTATAATGACCAGCAGTGACAGATTGGTGCCTGCTGTGGATGTTCCCATTTACACAGATTCAGGGAACTCACAAGCATTTTGAAATGCCTTTACACTGTCTAGCAGAGAATATTCTTCCAAGATTGGCTGTAGCCCCTAAATATTTGAAGCACTATCTTTACCTCTAAAGCTCGAACAGATTAGTTATCACGGATCTATAAAGAGGTTTGACTTTTACTGTAAACTTCTAATATAAAAGCAAAAAATTATAACACACTTTTCCAGTGGATGCAAAATATGTGACCTGAATTCAAATATCAATGAGACATTACTAAACTCCACAGACCAAGCTTTTTAAACAAAAACAACAAAAAAGAGACAAGTTTCCAGACAAGAAAATATGCATATAATATACAACAGACATAAAATAAAGGGGGAAGATGAAAGGTTTAGAAATGGCTTAGCCATATGTTTCTATAAGAATTAACATGAGATAAACAACCATATTCATATGTGAAGTCTGGTCTTGACTCAACATGGCTTTAAAATCCACATAATATTTTGGGATGTGTGTAAATTAGAATTAAAGACATACATCACTGTATATGACAATCTACTAAGTAGAAAGTAATTTATGAAGTGGTATGACAGATCTTTACATAGAGAGTCAAGATTTGATAGCACCCATGGTAGCCACTTTTCCTAACTGTGAAAATTCACGAAAACAGTAGTCCCCTTAAATCTTGGGGTTTGTTGCAGTACTGGAGGCTTTTTAAAGGCCAAAAATATTATTCTAAGATGCTTCATTTTCTCTCAAAACCTTAGAAGTCAAATTTGGTCACATGCAGCAACTCTGCAGTTCACATACATTTTTCATTAACTACAAAAAGCCCTCAAAGCTTTCACTGTACGAGACTTCACACCACAATAAGAGCACTGATATGCAAATACTTGTTTCCCATTTGTAGTGCACAGTAAAAGCTATAGCTGCCCTACTAACACTGAATGTTGCACCTATCCCAAGTCCAATTATCCAGCAATAACAACACCATCTCCTGCAAGACAAAACCACATCAACAAATTTGCATAAATGGAAGAATAAAGGGTCAATAACCAGAATTGCTGTGATATAGTGGTAAATTCCTTTTGGAAGTCTGTGGGATAACTATGGTGAATGCTTTATTCATTACCACCAGCCAGAATATGAAACACATTTAC
>NW_020956152.1:190939-224957 GCF_003031625.1 Empidonax traillii | reverse complement strand
ATAACAACACCATCTCCTGCAAGACAAAACCACATCAACAAATTTGCATAAATGGAAGAATAAAGGGTCAATAACCAGAATTGCTGTGATATAGTGGTAAATTCCTTTTGGAAGTCTGTGGGATAACTATGGTGAATGCTTTATTCATTACCACCAGCCAGAATATGAAACACATTTACTCTTTGAAATTAAAGGGTTTAGAAATAAATAGGAAACTCAGAGCACTGCACTATCCCAGAACTGTTTGGTGGCTGCAAAACAACAGGAAAAGGAATGGAATAGCCATTACAGCCTTTATTGCCATGGTACATTACAGCAGACAACAGCATACAAAGAACAAAACACTTTAGACACAAAATAACATTTTGCCAAAGTCCTGGTTTATATCTAACAGTTCTTGCACTCAAATGCCAAATTGCACTGGGCAAGTAACGATGGAGAATTTTTCAGTACAAAGATGCACAATATGCGAATGCATAATAGTAGTCATGGTGGTCATATTTAGGGGTTTTTTTATAGTGTAATACCATTTGGTCCAAATCTCGCTATTGATTTTTTTTATTAACAAAAGCTACAAGTGCAAAAATTGCTACTTTGTGTGCTGGACTCTGCTGTAATGCAGATGAAAAATAATTAATCCAGTGTATTCCCAGCATACATTTTTCACAGGATGCCCAAATTAACTTCATTTTTCATGATACAGCAATTCCCCAGCAGAAAATAACACTTGCTTACGCATCCCATATAGTAATCTACATAAAATCAGTTTAAATGTCAGGACAACTGATGATTTTATGCAACACTGCATTGATAACCATTTTAAAGTGCTATTTGTATCCAAAGTATACAGAGGTTTTCTTTGACAGAAAAACAAGAGAAGCTTTGGAAGATAAAAGGCAATTCCTTTTTACCAATTCACCTGAAAACTTTGACTCAGACCCAAGAAAGTGCGTGGAAGGATCCCATTATCAAAAGAACTTCTCAGTGAAGAAGTGTCCTGCAAATGAATTTGGAAGGCCTATGTTTTACTGGATTGTACATTGAAAACTGCATTACAAAATCCAAGTTAAGAACTTAATGAGATTAAGTAGTAAGTAGTGAACTTAATGAGATTAAGTAGTAAGTAGTGAACTTAATTACTTAAAAATTGATAGTATAGCAGATGGTAAGTTGTTGTATTATGAAATACAAATCTATTTTTAAAAAAAATGGGGTTTAGCTTGGCAAAAGTTTCTTCACTTGATCTACTGAATGAAATTATGAATTAATTGTAGCAGTAGTGCAGCTCCTGTTAAAACTTTTATTTTCATATGTTCCCATTAAAATAATTATTATCCGTGGCTGAAGGTCATCTCCAATAACTGATGGGCATGTTCTTTAATATATGTATATGAAATTTAATGACAAGCAATCTCTTTTGAACTTACAGGCTGAATCATGACTTTAAAGGTTTTTGCAGTGGGTTTTCTGCAGGAGAGCAGTCAGATTCTTTGTCTTTCCCTACCTATGGAAAACCAAAACTTATACTGTAGCAGGATCAGTGCAACTTGTTCTCAGCTTCACATGAAAATTTCACCACTGTATTTGCTGAGACAATGACTTACCAGCCTTCCTCGATTTTTTCCTGGCCTCATAGAGTAAAAAAAAAGCACAATTCTTTTTTGCAATTCAAATATCCTTACTATTATGAAAAGTTTTCCAATCTACTATATTTGTATTCTCTTCTGCTTTCCTTTTGAGGACGTCCTATTCTTCTCTGCTGTCCATTTGAGGCCCAAACTTTATTTCATCACCCATCCAAAAGCATTCTAAGCACAGCACAATATATCTGAGTGTTCATAAAGGGGCAACTTTAAGCTTTCCCTGCTGTAATTTACTATTTCTAAATGCAAATACTGAGATGTAATCAGGATAGGTAGAACAGACAGCAAATGGTCTGTAACACATTTAAGAGAGTGAAGCACTGCTTTTCGATAGAGATCACAGCATCTCCATACAGTAATGAAAACCAGTTCTCTGTGCACTCACACTTGGGCTGCAGAAAGCTTTACCTTCGCTGGTAAAGGCCGAAGACCTCTTCAGTATCTGCAGAAAACAGGAAACTTTCCTTCCCTTTCTGTCCGGTCTGACTATTGTAACAGTTCAGTATAACTAAACATGGGAAAAGATCCCTTTATTTCCTGTAAGGACAACCTCGTAGCATATGGGAAGAAATTAACACACTCATACAGAATATAACGGCCAACTTCCAGGCATTATTCTTAATAAACAGGATCTCACACAGTGTCAAAGAGATAAATAAATGAGGAATAACCTTAAAGTAAATGAAAACAAAAGTCATTGCTATCAGGTCTTCACTCTTCTGCCCGCACAAAGGATCCTTCTAGGTGTATTACAACATGTTTGAATGTGGTAGCTACATCCAATTAATTTTGTAATTTCTATTCATTTATTCCAGTAGTAGTATTGTTAATGGTATTTATGTGTTGTTTTGTGTAACTGAACTACAGAACCAATATCTTAATAGAAAACAAACCTATCCATTTAGAGAAAACAACAGATACAGTGAAGACATATTAGGTAGAAGGATAGTAATTCTAACCCACATAAAGATTTCAACTCTGCCAAAAATTTTTCCAAAGTTATGAAGCAACCTGCAACTTGTCACTTCCAAAATGTTCCATTCGACATACCCTGAAAACCTGGAGAACTCTTTTACTTGTGGGCATTTTCATTTTTAGAAGAACCAATAACCCTTCTCTCTTCCTTTTCTACTTTCCAGTGCATTTTTCCTTCATTTCCAATATTTTCTCCTTCCTATTTCCAGAGCACAGAGTTTCTCCTTTCATCTCACAGCTCTCATTGTTTGTATTAATTCCTAGTGTTGGCTACTTTATCCTTCACTGAGAGCTCTTTCTACATCTTTTCCCAATTCACACAGCAAAACAGAAGGGTGAGGAGGAGCAAACAGCAGCTACAACTCATACTTCAAGCATCTTGCCCAACCTCTGAAAATACCACTTTTGATATTCAAAGGTTAACGAAGGAGAAAAATGCCTAAGTGAGGTGCTAACTGCACATTGCAAAAGAAGGATAAACAGAATTCTAACATCTTTCAGTACGAGAAAAATAATCATTCAGAACCTCAAACATCTATTACATGTATTTGGGGATTTTAATTTTTACCCTCTGAAAACTGTATGCAAAAGATTAAGAATGAAACCAATGGTACTGACACCAGAAGAATTCATCCCAAAGGAGTTTGATGAAAGATGATCAAAAATATGAAAGAGGTTTCAGAAAAGGAATAATTATACTTGGACTTCCAACAAGAAAAATAGTGATGCAAGTACTTAACAAATATTTCAGACAGGACATTTAAAATGAGCAAAAGGAATTATTTTGTGGGATACACATTCAGAAGTTACAAACACCAAAAAAAAAAAACCAAACTGTACAAATATAAAGTAAGCAAACTCAGAGGTTACTTAGTTTGCAACCAGGTCCTACATCCACAATCTCCAGCGGAGACAGCCCCAAACCTTAAGTACAGGTGTCTGAACCGCACCCTCCCTAAGTAATGCTACTAACTACCATTATTAAAAAATTACTATGTCATAGTTTAGGAAGGTATCTCCACTTCAGTGCTCCCACTGAAACCTGCTCACTCACTCCCTTGTCCTCCCACCACTCCCCTGTGGCAGGCTGGAGAGGAAGATTTGAGGCACAAATCACAGGCTGACATGAGAACAATTTACTGGAAACAGCAATAAGAAAATGAACAGTTATAGCAACATTACTACTGACAGAGGGCACAAGAAAGAGGCGAGCGATTCATACAGAAACACCACCACCCAACCACTCCTTCTGCCATGCTATCCCAACTAGAAGGGACTTCTTCTCCCTGGAAGAGACTCCCTTCCCCCTTCACCAGCAATGACACGAGGTAGTACAGAATAACCTGTGGGTCCTTGCCATAACCCCTCCCGGTTGCTGCAGAAATTAGCCCTATCCTGGCCAGAATCAGGACACTGTGATAGACCTTTTCTTAAATCTGTCACAGCAATTCACGGGTTCCTTCCAATGTCTCTGATTTCAGGTCTTTATCATATACTGCAAGTTCATTTTTAAGTGGTATTTTATAAGCTTTCATGAATAAAAAACAGCAGGCACCGGAAGGAAGGAAGTAGCTATCGTTATAAATATAGGGTGGCCATTTTTCAAAGGCATTCCATGAAACAGGACTTATTTACTGTCTTCCTGCTTTCTACGGTTTCTGCAAAATAACTTTCCCTCCCAGACAATAAAAGGATATATATGAACTATTCGGCCATAAACATTTTACAAGTGACACAACACTAAGTCTGCAGGTGTGTGCCACTTTTCCTTCCCTCCACCTTGTAAGGTTTTTGTATCTTTTTAATGAAAACAGTGCTTATACGCCGCAGAGCTTTAGTTACTGCTATGTCTGTTTAAGGCTCAAATGCCTCTGTGACTTTTAGAGCAAAGACCACACTCACACTACAGCATTGGAGGATGCTGTCTCAGAGTATCCTATCACATGCTATTTCTTCTAGGAATCTGAATACACCATATACTTAAATTCCTTAGGTAACATAACACATACTAAACAATAAAATGATTTTCCAGTCTTATTAACCAAATTCATAGCATCCCAGATATCAACCACTTTCTTACAGGGTACATCATTCCAACTTCATAGCTTCACGCTTTTAGTGCCCAATTTTTTTTACAAAATGTCACTGTAGGGATTAAGAAGTAAAGACATGGCAAATTAGGCTTACAGAAGAACCTGAGAACATCCTGGAAGCGTATTAAGGTCAGGGAACCATTACTTACTACTTACTTACTACAAGGAGGCTGAATTCCCAAGAACAGTGAATTTCCCATGGCCCAGCCCATACCTAACCAGCTACAATTAAGATTAACTGCATAAATCTCATAGATAACTCTTCTGGACCTAGATATTCCCCATGCTTGCAATGAAATCCTCCTTTTCTATTCAGCTTGCCAGATGATTGCTTTTGCCTAATCCACACTATTTAAATTGATTTATATCCCTAATGGAACTCTTAACACCTCACCTTTAAGTATCACAGAAGACACCATGTACATACCTCAGGCAACTCAGTTCTCCAATACATTTTACCACTCCTGATGAGACTGCCTGTGTGATGTTACTAACAGGGACACATGGTAGGGTAATGAATGAGTTATTTTCCAAGATTTGTTGAAGAGCATTCTGTCTCCAGTGATGCTCCTCTGTCACATGTTTGATTTAGGCATAAGGAGGCTGGGATTGCTAAGTAGGAATGTGTCGGAACACATTCATTCCTCGCTCTAGGAATAACTCTCTTTAAACAGTCTGAGGAATTAACAAATTTCCCAGGGCAAATTATAAAACACTTTAATGTAAATTCACCACCAATTCAATTGATACTGGTCACTTGGTCCATCTATTAAAATAGGCGAAAATGTATTTAGAAAGCAAGCATATTAATACATATAATGTATTTAAACTTCAGGCACAGGTATCAGCAGCTACAGCCAAATTTCATTTTGAAGTGCAAATTCCTATAAAACTTCCCTAGGAGATACAAGGACTAGATTATTTTTTCTGCTCCATTCAGCAAGATATTATCAGTTGGCATGGAGCCTGCATCACACAAATTACACTGAAATAAAGAAAGTCAACTTATTCCAACATAGTGCTGTTCTTTCCACTGCTCTTCAGTTCTAGCTGTTTCTGCTACATGTTCCCTTCGTGTTCTTCAGCCTGGAACTTGAAAGCTCATCAGGTATGCCAGATGACTTGGCTGCCAGGCTGCCAAAAGCACAAAGGATAACCAGGAGGTCTCATGGGACCTGAAGTAAGTGTCAACACCTAACATCTCAGTTCTGTCCATACAAGGGGATAAATTCAACTGCAACAGTCTATGAGATAACCATAGGAGCAATCAAGCTTGCACGAAATGGAAGTGGCTTTGAAGAGTTATCCTTCAGCTTCTCAGACATTTTAAGTAGATAACCATTATTTAAACATCAATTATATATAAAGGGAAAGAGTTGCTTTGCTGTCAGAGTACTGAACTAGAAATCAAGATATCAGGTCATATTTCTGGTTCTGGCACAAAGTTCCACTGGGACCTAAAAAACAAGATCTCTCTAACTTCCCATTTGTAGAATTATGTAGGTTTGATTTATTAATGACAGCAACTCACTGAGAGATCTCTGGATAGAAAATAGTTCAAGAGTGCCAGATATCTGTTTCCTGAGCAAATATAATACAATTGAAAGAAAAAAAATAAAATTGTGTACCTGAGTTTCCTCTTGAATTTTTAATATTTGTTTGCTGAACAGTATAACCTGGCCTTTTGTGCTGGAATTTCAGAGTACACAGGAAACAAAACAGAGATGCAACCCTGAAAAATCTGTTCTCCTGAAAATGGCTGAAACAGTCTGTCTTCTTTCCCCTTTATACCAATAAATTGCAAATTGATGAGTCATGTAGGTTGGAAGGGACCTCTAGACATCATCTAACCCAATTGCTTGAGCAAAACAGTGTCAACTAGAATGGGTTACCCACTCTTGCCCAGCTGACCTTTGAACAAAACAAAAAATCAGCCTCTGGGCAATTTATTCCAGTTTTTAAGCACCTTCATTGTGAACTACTTTTTACCCATTGAGTTGGAGTTTCCCATTTTCCATGGCCTCTCCTTCTTCCTCCACGCACCTCTGAGAGGAGTGTGGCTGCATCTTCTCCATATTGACCCACCATGGAATTGTAGGCAATAATTAAAATTCCACTGAGCCTTTTCTTCTTAAGATCAAGGAAACCTTGTTCTCTCACCCTCTTTGCAGCAATATGCTCCAGGCCCTTCCTCACCTTGCTGGTCCCTCCACTAGACTTTCGTCAGTAGGTAAATTTATTTCTTGAACTAGGGAGCCAAAAATATGACTCACAAAAGGCTCATAGATGTAGAGTAAATGGTAAAGAATCACCTCCCTTGACCTACTGGCAACACCCTGGTTAGAAGAGAATGCTGATTCTTTTCTGCACTACAAGGGTGCAATGCTGACTCATGTTTCAGTTCTTGTCCACAAACACTCCCAGAGCCATCTCTGTAAAGCTGTTTTGTGGCCTCCAGCCTGAATTGGTGAACAGGATTATTCCATTGCAGGCACAGGACTCTGCATTTGCCATCACTGAACTTCTTGAGGATGCCATCAGTAGTGTCAGTGCTCCAGATCCCTCTGCTTAAAATGCACCTTCCTATCCCAACATCCATTACCTTACTGAAGATGTGATACAGTATTGGTTCTAGAGGGAAACCACTCATAACTGGCCACTTTTTCCTGTTGACAATTGTCCTTTGAGTCTAACAGATCCACCAGTTCCCCACCCACCTTACTGTCTATTTATCCCATCCAAACAGATGAGAATTGGTTTAGAGAATACTGTGCATGACCATGACAAAGGCTTTCATTAAGTCAAAGTAAACAAGATCCATAGCTCTCATCAAGTTCACAGAAGCAGTCATCTCCTCATAGAAGGCAATCAGGTTTATTAGCATGATTTACTTTTGATAAATCCCCAGAGGCTGTTTCCAATCACTTTCTTTTCCATCAGTTGCATGGAAATGGTTCTGAACATGATTCACCAGTTCATCTCCCCAAGGACTGAGGTGAGGTTGACAAGCTTGCCCTTCCCAGATCCTCTTCCTTGGCCTTCCTAAAGCTAGGTTTGACATTTGTGTTTTATCAGTCATTGTGAACTTTCCCCAATTACCATGACCACTCAAACAAGACAGACAGGCCTTACACTGACACCAGACAGCTTTCTCAGCTTTATTCTGTCTGACCTTGGATCTCTGTGTATCCTATTGCCTTAAATACTTAGTAACTGTGTCACCTTCTACTGTAGGCAATAACACATTCTTTCAAAATCTACAAGCTTCATGAGGATTAAGAGAAACCCTTATCAGGGAAAACTTCAGAAGTAAAAGCATGGAGTCTCTCAGCTCTTCCTATGCTTGTTCCCTTCTCACAAGGCTCCCTGCCCCACTGAGCAGTAGACACGCATTTTCCTTAGCCTTTCTTTTGCTACCAATGTATTAAAGTTGTTCTTTCTGTTGCCCTTAACATCCCTAATTTCAATGCCATCCCAAATTTCAAAGCTTTGACTTCAGAATCATAGAACCATCAAGGTTGGAAGAGACCTTCAAGACCATCAAATACAACTGTCAACACAGCACTACCACTTTAACCCCTAAACCACCAAACCATATCACCCAGTGCCAGATCCAGATGCCTCTTAAACAACTCCAGGGACAGTGACTACACTTTGTTATCTTCATTCTTGCATTCCCTCTGAGTAGGCAATTCCTAAGTTCTCTCAAGTCCCACTCCAATGCACACCTTCACCAGAGACAGTGATAATCCTGCTCAAAACCAGAAAATAGAATCAATATGCAATAGCTTAGACTTAAAGCAAAAAGTTGAACAAAATTTCTGAAATAGAATATGCATGAGTCTGTATGTATAAAAAGTTATTCAAGATACTTGTATAAAAAGGTAGAGTCTAAATTAAATTTATTATCTTGCTCAAGCCTATGTTTCACTCATGGATAATCCAATTGCTTTCCAAAACAGGGATATATACTTGATACACAAATACATGATTATTGCCTTCTATAGACTGGCAAATGACCACCACCAGGTATCTTATAGCCAGTTTGGATTTGTTTATTTTGGACAAAATACAGTTCCTCTCAGTTTCCAATCTGAAGAACTTTTCAATTCCTCCTATAGTGTAATGTTGTTACTAACTTTGACTTCACTTTCTTTGACAAAATTGTTCTTCATGCTAATCTTACCAAATAAATACAAACCAACCTTGGAATGCATAGTTTCAAAGCTTGGTGTTTATAAAATGGTCACAAAAATTACCACTGAAGAGGGTTGAAAAATATGTCTCCATAAATACCTGAAACCACTGCAAACAGCACACTACCCAACAGCTTTAGGCTGCATGGAATAACTTAAGCCTGGACATATTGATTGATGGTCCCCTCCAAGTAGTCTCTTCTAAATTAGCAGCTCACATTACAAATTTATGAAATATATGTAGCAGGAGAGTTACGAGCGAGCTATAAGGCAGAGCAAAGGAACAACTAGAACACTGCAAATATGATGATATTTATATTCAGATAAATCATGAAGTTGTGCAATACTTCTAAGCGTATTATGTTCTTCAGCAGACAAAGTCTTAGTCTACAATAAGTCTTAAGAACAGAAAAGTTTCTTAAATGCTATGAAACAAAGATTTCTCCTTTCAGTATCCTAGATCGGCTAAACAAACCACTTTTCTTCTTAAAGAGCAGCTTTCCACAATATCATCTAAGTGCATCTGAGAGCAGTAAGAGGAAATCCATTGAAAAGTATGAAACATCTGTCTAGAGTATATAGTGCAGCATAAATCCCTCCAGTTCCAAACAAGATAAGATACGTGCTTGAAAATTCTTCATAAAAATCTCTGCTTTTTGCCATTGTCATACGTTGCATGAACTCTGTGCACAGCTTGTGGAGATGCCAATAATCTCTCTTGCTAATCCACTCCATGAAGCAAGCATTCCATCTTGGGGGCTGGGGTTACAAGGAAATAAACAGCTTTTAAGCAGTTACCCTAACCCTGATAGAAACCACAGGTGGTGCTATTGATATAGCCAAGTAAAGTCAAATAAAAATGGAACACCACATTCACATTTTCTGTTAACACTTAAGCAAGTTAAAAACAGCAGAAACTGGAAGTGAATGGAAAAGATATTGACTTTCTATGGTAATTGTGTTTGCACTTCCTTTTGCCTTTTCATGATGAAGTAGCCATAGAATGTTGTTTTTCTTTTCCTGAAGAGAAAGGAAATCACATTACCTTATCAAAAAATGCAGCCAGCTAAAACCCTTCCCTTCCATTCATTTAAATCCCTTTTAGAAAATATAAATGCAGTTATGCAAACCACTCTGAAGTCACTAATCATTACTGGAATCAAGACACATATATAACATATTTAGCAAGTTGGACTAGATGATCCCTATGGGTCCCTTCCAACTTTAGGTATTCTATGATACACACACACATACACACACAAAAACAACATACACATACATTGTTTCTGTATCAAACTACAGCTAAAAAAGATCATTTATAAACTGTTCTTTTTTGGGAAAAGCTCAACACCTAACTTTATTATCTAGCATAACCATTCAAGGAGTTTCCATTCAGGATGTAAATCCTCTGTTGCTGGTAAGGGTTAATAACAGTGAATCTGACCACAAAGTTTACCTGAAGTCTCCATTACTATAAGCACTTGTCCAAATAATTAGTCTGCTCAAAAATAAGAAAAAATACGTACTGAGCCAAGAAACAGGAAGGGGTCAGTATGGCAGGGGAATACAGATCCTGAAGAGTCACATAGCCACTGAGAAAGATGGACAATAAACCTTATTAAAAAACCACTTTATGTCCATTGAAAAGCAAGGATTCAGCTTCCCTTAACATGGCACATGTGAGGAGAGAGAGGAGAAGAAAGTACAACAGGATATAATGAAATTAAACTGAGATTTGAGAGTTAACTGGCAGAAATGTATATCTATATTCACTGATAGACTCTGGAAACCATAGTATAGTCTACATAATAAATTTTTTTTTTTTTTCCCAGCTGCTTCAAGATCTAACTAGTCACCCCAGCTGAGGCCATGGGGAAGGCTTACAGGAGTGCCAACATCTGCTTCTATTCCCATCAATGTCAAATTTGTCAGAACATGAAACTGCACTAGAAAAACAATCCCTGTCATAGAAAAATAAACTCTACTTCCTTGAATATCCCCTGAAGTACCAAGTGTAGCAGATTTATTACATTTCCAATTTCTATTACAAAATAAAGTTTCTTTCAAAAAAACATACATGCACATTTAAAACTATATATACATATAAATATATATATATATTTATCCAGTGTTGTGTACATGCATCCTAAAATTCTTCATAACCTGGTTTGCCTTTACTGGTCAGTCCATCAGTGCAAATCACAACCATAAAAATTAAGCTTTAGACCAAGTAACAAGGTGACAAATTAAACTAGCCACTTTTTGGCAACTCTTTACTATTAAATACTTTTTAATTTCTCAGTAACTTCAACCTATGGTTTTACTGGTCTCTTTACTACTGCTGTGTTGAGGTTTCACGTGAATACCCTAACTTACAAAGTAAATGAAACCTCACATGAAAACATTACACAAATTTAGGAAAAAAAAATAAAAAAGATTTTTTAAGACTTTCTTCTTCTTTTCTTTTTCATTCTTTTTAAGACTTTTTAAGAATATTTTTTTAAGCCTTTCATTAAAAGTCACATAAATTTTCCTGCATAAAATTGTGGACCAATGAGACTCTTGGAAAAGTTTATGTAGTTTTGCTCTAGTTAGCTAGTCATAGAATAGAATGATTAAGGTTGGAAAAGACCTGCAAGATCATCAAGTCCAACCGGTAGCCCAGCACCGCTACATTCACCAATAAACCATGTCCCCAGCTGCCTCATCTACACATTTTTTGAACACTTCTAGCGATGGCAATTCCTTCACATCCATGGGCAGCTTGTTCCAATAGCTGATCACCATTTTAATGAACAAATTTTTCATAATGTCCAATCTAAACCACCCCTAGTGCAACTTGAGGCCATTTCATTTTGTCTTGTCAATTGTTACCTGGGAAAAGAGATTAATCCCCACCTTGCTACAACTTCCTTTCAGATAGTTGTAGAGAGCAATAAAGTTTCCCCTCAGTCTCCTTTTCTCCAGGCTAATTACGCTTATAGAACAAAATATGAAATTTTCATTATGTTTACACAGAGCACAGTAAATATACACACTCTGTAAAGAATGAAATAGACAAGGTACATATTATTAAAGTCAGAATTTTTTTAAAAAGTATCTTTACCATAAACACTCAAGGTAATATTAGTTATTGAGTTAACAGTTGGATAACAGAGAATTATTTTAGATAAATATTCACCAGTTGCCATTTTTAGTTCCCTCCAGAAAGAGGATTTTGCTAAAAAAAAAAGGATTCTCCTCTACGCTTGCAAGTACAGCTTCTCTTTCATTGGAAAACAAAGATTTTGCCAGAGGAAGATGGTATGATCACCAGCAAGATCACCCAGAAGCAGAAAAAAGCCCAATTGCTAATTTAGCCAGTAAAGTACCAATCCTTCATAACAGAAATTTCGTATCTTAGCTTATAAAAAAACCCCATCCATCTATAGATACAGTTTTCAAAGACGTTTTAGTGTCTTATGGAAATTCTTCCATCACCCGATTTGCTTCTTTTAAGAAATGCTTAATGCTAACAAGAACAAAATCTCTAGTATTGCAACGACACTCCAAATTTTATAAGAAATGTCTGAAGGAAAAGCATAAGCCTTTTCTTCCTAATTTCCTGTGCATGCCTCCTCCTTCCAACAGTGCTGCAACTACTTGGCAACTTAAGTTTATCCACCTCACATATGTTTACATACCTCACTCAAACGGGCCCAAAATTGTTATTGCTCAGTATCACTGATGTCTCAACAGACTATGCTACTAAAGTTTATTACTGGAAGATTCAGGAGATACGAAAGAATAATATTAATACAACCAGACCTTTCCACTCAGATTTGTTTTGTGATGACTGCAGATGTAAAACAATATACTGTATTTGCACAGCATAAAGCCAAAAAGAAGAGGTGAATGAACTCATGTGGAAATGACTACTCTGCTACTTCTATCTAATAAAATAATGAATATATCAAATCTTCTGCTTTGTACCTAGAGTTGTAAACTTTTGACAGAATATACAAACCAAGCTGCTCCTCTTACACTGATGATAAGTAAAGGATGAAAAATCAGAGGAGTATGGAGAAAAAAAAACTTTAAATAACCAACCAGAAATTTGTTCTCAGCAAGACTTTATTTCCAATATAAACTGAAGAACCTAAATAAATGTAACATATAATAGATATGTTTCCATTGTATGGAAACCAGCAAAGCATTTCCCATGTTGACAAAGATGAGTAAAGTCACTTCCTCCTTATAACCTCTTCATTCTCCAGCCATCCACAGGGTTTATTTCATTCATCTAAGCGAATATCCTATTTCCTATTAACTACAGTTAATTAACTGCAGGTACTTTGTGCAAACTGTTAGGGAGACTGTAACTCGCTTCAGCTTCTCAATCATAAAGGAAACATGGGTTCTACAACAATGAGCTCCACTGAGGATGCTGAGGTGAGCTGGAAGCCTAACTCTTAACTCTGACTGGAATGTCAACCCCTCATGTTGCTCTCTACTTTAACAGGACATCACAGAAAAGAGGAAAAGAGGATAACGTTTGGACAGAGAAATACTCAGTGCTGGGACCTCACACTGGTGGTGGGGGTCACTTCAGACTAGCTCTAGTCTAACCCCAGGAACTGCACATTCATTAGCAGCCAGATATGCTCCTACAGAAAAGCTTCAAAGACAATCACACAAGCCTCTTTCTCAAACATACATCCTAAACTTAAAAAAAAAAAAAAAAAAAAAAAAAAAAAAAAAAAAAAAAAACATGTTGGACCACTTACTATTTTTCATGGTTCTGCTGAGGACAAACATATGGAGAAAATAAGCTACTCTGTAGATCTTATTTCACCCCAATCTCTGTGCTTTTACTCTCCCTGTCACAGCCAACTTGAGAATTTCCTCTTTCATGATAATACGCAGAAAGTTCACAGTTCTCAAGGCAGCAAAGCAGGAAGTTTGCAGTTGGAAGGATTTCCCCTCTTCAATGGGACAGGGGAGGAGAGAAAAGTATGATGGGGCTACTGTTAAATCTTTTGCCAGCTGAAGCAGCTGATTTGGACATACTTATCACAACATCACTTTAGAGTCCTAAAGTGATGCTACCGAGACCAGGCACAAATTAAACACTGCCCGCATCTGTTTTGCAAAAATTTGTCACTTTGGCTTTTTGAGAGAGTGGGAACTCCTGCCTTTCCGACTAGGGCATCGATAATCCTATCAACAGTGATAGTCAAATGTAGAAGGAGGCTAAAACTGCCTCAACGCAGCTCACCAGAACGTGCTACCTTCGCAGCTGACCCTGTATCACAAGACAGGAGTGAACGCCACATGTGGCTTTAATGCCAAGCAGCTGCTGCACACCAGCACTCCCCCTGTCCTCCTCCTCCTTCCCCCCTGCACCGCTGGGTTTCTAGGACTATCGCAAGGAAAGCAATCGCGGCGCCTTAAAATGAACGCAAGCCCCCACCCCAGCTGTGGCAGAGCTAAACCCAAACGCATCAGACCCCCTTCCCTTCCATGCCCGGAGAAGGGAGATCATCGGTGCCAAAGTGCGGCTGGGGGGGTAGGGAGTGGGCAACGCACGACCCCCCTCCCCCGGCCATTTCAAAACCTGTTACTCTCCTTCCCTTTGAAGCAAAAGCCCAGGGTAAGACCCCCTCCCCGCTGCGAGTGCCGCCGTCCCGCTGCCCGCCGCGCCGGGCACCGCCTTCCCGGCTTCCCGGGCAGCTGAGGGAGCGGGAGCGGGCGCGGGCGGCTGAGGAGAGCCCCCCCCACCCCTCCCAAGCCCTCCGCTCACCGACACCAGGAACTCCAGCGTGCCCACGTAGTCCCGCTCGGTCTTGAGCAGCTCGTTGAGGACGCACACGCGTAAACGAAGCTGCTTCTCCAAGTCCTTCCCGCTTTCCCCCTTGCCTTCCCCTTTGCTTTCCTCTGTCATGGTGCAGCGCGGAGGGTCGGCGTTCCTAGCCCGGCGCCGTTCCCGGAGCGCCCCGGCGCTGCGCTGCGCTGCGGGCGAGGACAACAAAAGACCCCGCCAAGGAACCCGGCGGGGCCGGGCTCGGCCGGTCCCAGCCGCGCTGCAACCGCAGCCCCAGCCCCAGCCCCAGCCCACCCCGCTCCCGCGGCCGCCCGAGGTCCGCAGGCGAGCAGCCGCCCCAGTGCGCGCTCCTTTCCCGTCAGGAAGGGAACACAGCCTGAAGGAAACGAGCGGTCACTGGTTCCCAGCTCGCCCTGCTAGCTGAGAGGTTGGAAAGCCTCCGCAGCAGCAGACTTGGACATTAATCAAAAGCTTTGTATCCATGTGACTCCAGCCCCTTCCCCCCCCTTCGCTAAATCTCAGGAAAAAGGAAAGGAAACAACTTCAGGGAGCATTGCGTGCCAGCAGCTGCCTGTTTCACACACAAGCTGCGAGCTCCAGTTTGAGGCTAATTGGAGTTCTCCAACAACAGTAAAAGAATTATAAAAATGTCCCAAGCAAGCTGGCTGGCCAGGGAATCAGCAGTTGTTGTTGTTTTGTTTTAATCATCAGCGAAGAGCCATTTCAACTTTCCTTTCCACACCTTCCCACGAGATGTATATTACACTGTATATTGCAACTGATGCATGTTATAAATACGAGCTTTTATATTCTGAAAAAATATGCAGAGCTAAGGATGCGCTGAGCAGGTACAGAAAAGTTATTTCAAGGTTGGGGGGAGGAGGGGGGGGTGTTAGGTTGTCTGGTTTGTTTGTTTGTTTGTTTGTTTATTAAAACAAAGTGCTGTAAAATCCCTAGATTATACAGCTTTCCTGTCTGCTTTCAAAGTTCAAATTCGCATGATACATTAAAAGAATAAGAAATAATTCAGTAGCTATTTTCAAACAGTTAGCAAAAGGTTTAGAGCTACTTTAGACAAGGGGAACTGATTTCCTGAAGACTGCAATATGTCAGGACACTTCCATGTGAATTTTAAGCCCACTGATGAAAGCTGCAGGTTTTTTTGGCTAGCTCTTCAGTCTATGACTGGAAAGAAAATCCAGGTCTTCAACTTCTTTTGCTTAAAAGGGAAGGAGAGTAACAGGTCTTTAAATGGCCGGGGCGGGGGTCTGTATCATCTATCTTTCTAAACCTGCAACATCCTAAAAGGACAGCATAAAATGAAAACCTGAGTGTAAAACTCTTCTACAGCTGCAATATGAGTCCTTTAGAGGGAGAGCATAAGCAATGACATTTGTGTTCTGATAATTAGACATCATCTAGCTGTCTGCCCCAGACATCTTTTGGGAAACAGAGGATACGCTTTCCAGAAGATATTTCCCAAAGAGCAGAAAAAAAAATTAAAAAAAAAAAAAAATTCTTTGCATGTGACCTACTTATCTGCATCCTCTCCTTCCCAAACACAGTCAGCTCACTTGCATAAAATTCTAGGCAAGAAGCAGCAATTGCTGGAACCAATTCTGCTATGTATCCTTCTCAGCAATTTATGCATATGCAGATTAGCCTTCAAAGTTGCCTACTGACCTCAGCATAGCTCATTTCTCAATATGGCATTAGTACATTTCAAAAACAGACACCAATTTTTGTGAAAATCAGAACTTTATGTTTTTAAAGACCTCTCTGCCCTGCTAAATCTGGCTCAAATGAACTAGTGGGTTGAAAAAGCCAACACAACTCAATATTGAAGCCTCTTTCTTTAGAAAACCTATCTAAAATAGACAACATATCTATCTGGTGATAAACTCGAAACTTTTTTACCTTCTCAGTGGGCTTTGTCAGTGAAGCTCTGTCCCAAAATCCCAAGGTTCTGTGATATCTGCCCTAATCCTACGGAGGAGATTAGGTGCTTCACAATTGCTTGCATTAGCACCGAGAAGGCTGATGCTATGTTGGAATGACAAAAAAAAAGAGTGACCCACTGAAACCATGATGAAGTTTTCTCAAGGGATAACCAGAAAAAGGATCCAAAACCACTGGAATAGGACACCACACTATTACTTTCCTGCTCCCAAACACATGTGGGTGACCTTCTTCAGATAGTCATAGTCAGATGCCTCAGACTTGGTAAATTTCATGTCAGGAAGCACCCCATCTTTCATTTAGGAAAGCGGGAATAAGGGTCTCCTACATTTTTCACTTCAGAGATTCCTCTCTGCTTCTGACATGTGCCATTAGTTGTCACAAGCCGCATGCACACTCATTGACTGCGATGACAGCTAAAAGAGGCAGGAGCAGCAGCTTACTGTCTTTCTTTCCATCATCTATAGAAGTAAGTATCCCTTCCCTTCACATGTTTGTACCTCATTGCCAGGAGACCTTAAAGCCAAAGTGATCCTTGTCCCACTTTACACTCCTGCTGCCCTCACACAACGCTCCTTCCTTCAGGCAGGCAGCAAAATACAGGCCAGCAAAAGCATTAATGACAGCACAGAAGAGATTTTTATGACTCACCTAAGGCCTCTGAACCCAGCAAAGCCCACAGCAGATGTGCAATGATAGGAAAAGTAATTCTAAATACTAGCCACCAATATGGAAAACATACGTGCCTACAGGCTCAGCCAATTTTCCTGACAACCTGCTTGAAGTAATAAAGACATGGGCAAATTACTCTTTTCCCCTAGTTTCAGGAAAAAGCTGAATTGCTCCAATTGTAGTTTTCACTACACCAAAACTGGGTAAAAAAGAATAAAGTTGGAAGAAAGGTAGAATATGCAGATGGGATGAAAAAATTCAGCCTGAACAAAATGTCTTAAGCAACTAAACAGCAGATTTTACACTGTGATTAAACACTGATCTTGAGTAGTAGGTAGCAACACCTGTCTTAAATACAGAAACAAGTTATATAAAACAGTATATTGATTATGCTAGCATGTGGGAAACAGCAATTCCTGCTCCCTATGTGGAAAGACACATTTGGAGAAACTGGAGAAATCAGATTGTTCCCATGGAATAACTTTGGAATGCAACAAGAACTATTTTGGTCCAAGGGTACTTGAGGCCCAAGTTTAATTTCTATTTAGAGTCCTGTTGAAAAAATATGGCAGCACACAACTTTTGATCTATTCACGAAACTACATAGGACAGGTTGTCTAGCCAGGTTTTGAGTTACTCCACAGATAAAACTCTTCAGCCTCTCTGGGGAACCTGTGCCAGTGTCTGGCCAGTGTTCTGCAGTAAAAATAAATAAATCAATAAAGTCTTCTCTTGTATTCAGTCAGAATTTCATGGTTTTTAATGTATGCCCATTGCCTCTAGTCCTGTCAGCTGGCACTGCTGAGAAAAGTTGAGTACCCTCTTTGTCATTTTCTCCCATCAAGCCTTTAGAAACTTGGATAAGATTGCCCATGAACCCTCCCCCTTGCAGGCTGAACAGTTTTTAAGATGAGACTGGATGTGGACTTAGTGCCATGGTCTAGTAACCACGACAGTGTTGTATCAAGGGTTGGACTTGATGATCTCGGAGGTCTTTTCCAACCCAGCTGATTCTATGATTCTGTGATCTCCCTCAGTCTCTACACATATGTAAAATCATCCATTCCCTTAATCATCTTTGTGGTCCTATCTGATGACCTGGAACAAATTTCTGGGTATTAAATACCATATACATGACAGATGATAGCAATTAAAGTTCTGTGATCTGCCATGACACTTATTTACTCTATGGGAAAACCACATGAATTTGTTTCTGAATTGCTACTGAATAATGGTTATCAGTGTAAGAAAGACAGCTCCAGTATCACACAAGAATGAAATCAAGTGTTCTGCAGGGCACATTACCTTGTATCAGAGCACTGTAAAGGACTCCTCAGTCCAGCTGGGAATTTAATGTTGTCTTCTTTTCAGACAGAGCTGAAGTACATTTCTGATATTGAAAAAAAAAAAAAAAAAAAGGACAAAAACTCCATAGGAATTATTAAGAGACCCATCCAAGAAATGTGATTAACAAACACTAAAAAAGTTCACCACAATAAAAACAGTTTCTTTACAGGTGGCTCTAATACCATACTGAGCAATAAGGTTAATATGCATGGGACTAGGTGTAAATGAAACAAGTGTTGGAGGGTAAGTAAATTGCAAAGTTCACTTCTGACACATTACCGTCTATTCGTTCACCACAAAGTTTACAGCAAACCAACTTTGCAGCCACAGGTTTTAAACAGAAGTCAGTATTTGTAGGAATGAACAAAAATAGTCAGTTCTGTAATCTTCCTTTTTGGCATTTTTGAAGAATGATGGCGGTACTTTAACCACAAAGACATTTAAATGTCCTCAAGCACTGTAAGTTATAATCATTATCATGATATAATCATCAACATAATGATTGGGTTCTTATAATCAAAAGACTTCTATAGGTATTTTGAATATAAGCTGGTCTCCCGCAAACCAGACTTTTTTAACCCCAAACTGCTACAGCATTACTCTCTGAGTATAAATGCATAGGACTTCACCACACACTTCTTCCACAAGCCTCTTATGATGGTGTGTATCTATCTACAAGGCTTTTAATAATTTTATTCCCACCAGCACAAGGGACACAGCAAACATCTGTAGCAAACAAAATCTTAACATTCAGCTTTACTTAGCATGAAAAGAACTACTGCATGATTCAAATCTGATTTATAAAAAAAAAAAATCTAAAAGGATACAGAGAGATTATAACTCCTTAGAAAAGGGATTATTTACAATTCATTTAAAGAAATGTATTTGGCTTTACCTATAGGGGTCGATTTTACCTTTAAGAAAGCCTGCAGCAAAAGACACCTAAGTCTTAGAATGACAAGTGCTCCCTACAGATGTTTTTTCTTTGGAAGGCTATCTAGTATGAGCCATCACACCTCCAGAATCTCAAGACAGGAGTGCAGTTAGTTCAAGTATCTGTTGACTTTAAATTAGCATTAAAACAACGTGTACTAACGCAAGTGCACGGCAAAATCTCCTCAGGAACCTCTAATTAGTTCAGCAACAAACTGATGGTCCCATGAAGCCAGCATTACAAAGTAAAAATAGTCTCCAGAAGGCTCCATACCAGCTTAGTATACCCTGATGAAAGCTATTTAAACTAAAACTTCACCTTATGTAGTATCTAAGCAGAAGAACAGAAGAAATTACTCCACCTCAATTTGAGGACATCTGATTACAGCTTCTTCACACTAGCTATTTAGCAACCTTTTTAAAAGCTGATAGGAAATCGAAACAAAATTAATTAAAAACCCATTTAATTATAAATGCAAGCTGAAATAAGAAGAACACAATGTACACAAGTAATCTCAAAAAACCTCCCATATCTTGGTAAGAAATGCAAGGTCTTTTACATCCCTATGGATTCTCCATGGGAAAGAAAGCATAATTAATCATTAAAAACACCTTTTTTGATTTGCTCATAGGAGCTCTGCAGAGCAACCAAACAGAGACTGAGAAGCAGACTTTATGTGTAAATGGTGACAGAAAAATAACTCACCACAAAAACAAAACATGATATGAAAGAAAGTGTAATGAATTTCCATTCAGTTTACTGTAGGGTAAAAATAAAATTAAAAAAATTATAGGAATCTAATTAAGAGCTCTCAGGAAAAAATGTAACTGATGTACAGTGAGTTCTCCAAAGACAATAGCACGTTTGTTTGTACTTAATCAGAGGGCAGTAACTCATCAATAAGCTTTCAGCACTAGTGGTTGAATTATTATATAAACATATGCAACTATTCTGCAGGACTTAGAAGGTGAAAAGAATGAGATTCACCAGCTGATACAAGCTATAAGACAGACATACATATCTGATTTTAACAGGCATCCTTTATACCTTTGCAAGTATACCCATGTACATGTGCACCCACTTGAAGGCACTCCTTCGCTCAGCGTACAATACCTTTGATGCAAGAGGTATTTTTATCTTATCTAAGTAAGGAACTTTTGTCCCTTAAAGTGGAAAGACTCACTACTTTTATTCAGAGGCTAATACATTAAATATTTAATGTAACTAAAGTCTTTGGTTTGCTCTTTTTTGTCTTTTTCCTCAACGATTTTAATATTCTTACTTTTTGCAATGACTTAGAGTTTTTTTCATCTATTTTTGAAGTGTAAAATTGATCAGTAATCTCTGTAGTCATTGCATGTGCAGTTTAAGGGACTGTCAGCTGTTTGCTAAAAATCTTAAATTAACCTTAAATTAAGCAAGGATGCTAAATAGGTTAAAAAAAATCTATCTTGGTTTAATTGCTGGATTAAGTCATATGGGATCCTCAAATATCAATTAACTGAAAACCCAAGACCAAAAAAAAAAAGTCCACCTCAGTTCTTACTTCTCCAGAAATTATTTTTTGTGCTCCCAAATGTGTGTTTCAGAGAGAGGGATGGGAGCAGGCAACTTGAGGTAACATAAAGCAGATGTCCAGAAGCAAGCTAGACATGCATGTAAGCAGAACGCAAGTCACACTGGCAATACCAGCACAAAACAAACAGGATTTGACTGGTCTCAAGATTTCCATTTTGTTTTCAGTAACTGATACTTGCACGGTATTTCTTTGTCTCTGGCAAAATAAGAGTAAATACAGACCAAGTTATGATGTGCTATAAGGTACATGGAGCTAAGCTTCCCTTTTCTCCTAGTTTCTTTTGCCATGCATCAACTTACATAGATAATAAAAACCAGCTGAGATGCTGAGTTCACTGGTTAAAGTTGAAAGTACAGAACAAAATGCTATTATACTCCAGAGATTTAATGCTGATGATACCCAAGGCACATATTTTGCATTTCCAACCCTTCAGAGAGTACAAGAGTGGAGAAAGTGATATTTTGAAACCATTCTAAATTAAGGGTTCTAGCAATACCTATCGAACAAGAAAAGATAAATTTTAAACTAAACTGAAAAATTAATTTGGATTTTGTTATGGTTGATACATTTGCTTTATTAATGAGCTGAAAGAATGATAACTACTACAGAGAAATCTAAATATGTTCTTCCCTACGTAGGATTGTTACTGTCAGAAGATAAAGCTTCTGCCAAAATGAATCCTTTAAAAAGCATTTTCTGTTAGAGGTTATTATCAGAAAAGCAGAATAAGACTGGACATGCCCAGAAAGCAAGACCAAGTAGAAGCGTTTCATATGAAAAACAAAACAAAACAAAAAAAAATCTGTTTTTAAAAACAGTATTTTAAAAAAGAATCTGAATGGTAAGTTTACCACAGTGGCAATTTACCATTTTATAGCAAGATACTTCACAGACAAGCTGTGATTTGTATGTTTGGATATTCTTTCTTCATTTGTCCAAACAGGGAACAAGACGAGGCTCTGCAGGCCAAGCCATGTGCTTTAACCACAAAACAACATGACATAAGGTTAGGTCATCAGCTGACATAAATCACCATAATTCTACTGATTTCACCGACCATTTTAAAGACTCAGATGAAATACGGACTAGCAGGCTAACCCTACTTGAACTATCACCCATTTATTTTAGCTATGTATGAGAAAAAGAACATTTTACAGCATGTCTGTAATGTACCTTTCTTCTCTAGGAAGGTAGATGAAAGAAAACATTAGAAACAAAATTGAAAATCATTGCCAAAAAATCTGTGCACTAAGCAACACAGAGATTTGTTCATAAATAGTGTGTCAACTGTAGAAGGATTAGACATTAATATTAAATGTTTGTAGAATACTTTAAATAAAACATGATCATTTGCTCTGTCACTATCTTGTTAACCTTTCCTTTCACCTCTACCTATCGTAGCATCATATATGACTTTATTAATATATTCACATAATTTTTCCCCAGTAAACTCTGAAATGTCAACTATAGCTGTACAAATTAGTTTTATGCAATAGAAAGTGAAAAGATTCAGTAATGTGCTTACTTCTACCTGAGTCAAACCTAAACACCTAGATCTTGCAGTCAAATCATACCAACTAAACTTCAGACTTCATATTTTTTTACCAACTTGTTTATCTGTGACATTACAGAATTAGGTTACATTGCAGGCAGAAGGATCTCAAATAATCACAGCTTTCCTCCCTGGCCAATGTTTATCCAGAAGCCTCCGATTCACAAAATTAGTCTCTTTTGACCCTAAGTTTTTCCCCTTTTTTACACTGTTCTGCACTGACTGCAAACTTCTGAGACTATTCTGTTTATTTTTTTTTGAAGTCTCTTTTATGTAGATTTTTACCTGATCTTTGTGGTATGATCCAAGTGACTACCACTCAGACATTTAAGCAGCATGACTGGGATCTGGATGTTTATTCTCTTATCTTTCCTATAAGGGAAAAGGCCTAAGATGTTAAGTGTTAATTTTAGGATTAAAAAAAACACAAAGCAACACTCAAATATTGATATTTATATTGGAGGAAGGACAGTCAAAGCAACAATTATCGCACTTCAGACAAAAACTGGTTAAGACAACAGCAGTCCCCAATTTTTGGGCAAGTTAATTACAGGTCTTTGAGACAGTGAGAGAGTTCCTTTCTTTCACATGTACAACTAATAATACAAATGTTTAAAAAAAATCTTTGTCTAATTAAATCTAGACTTGGAGTCTCTGTCTCTTTTCTCTCCACCATGGGACCAGATAATAACCTGTCCTGCCCTTGTAGAGTCAATATTTTCCATATTCTAATTTGTGTCTGTTGCCCCTCACCCTTCTACTGTTCCAACTCTGAGAAGATTCTGACTTAATCTCTCTATACCTTGGTGTTTAGAGAGTTACAGAGAGCATCACCACCCCTGTCTGCTCTCCTACAGATTGAACAAACCTAGCTGATTCCCCCTTAGCCTGCTCTTTTACAGGTTGAACAAACACAGCTGGTTGTCTGAGCCCCTTCTTGTACCCTATAAGCTTCCTGCTGGCTTCCCGATGGACTCATTCCAACGTGTCAATGTCTGTCTGGTACTGGAGAGCCCAAAACTGAGTATGGCACTCCATCAGCAGTCTCTGAAGTGCTAGACGCAGGGGAAGAATTACTTCCTTTAATCTGCTGGCTACACCCTCGCTGTTACACTCAGCCTGGTACAATATCCATCAGTAAGTAGCTTCTTGTGAATGGAATGCAGGACTGTGGTGAATTTTAAACACTTTTGTTCTGCCAAGAAGCCACGCAACCTGAAACAGGGCCAAGTGGTGTCTCAATATTAATCTCTTCTGGGTTGTTTGCATAAGTTTAGCATCATCCTATGCCTAACAGAAGTCTTTAAGGTCAGCGGCCAAATAATGCTGCTCTGAGACAAAAGCGTATTAGATGCAGGATATAAGTGTGCCTGCCAGTGACAGAACACTGATTTATAAGTGCTGAAAAATCAGTAATTTGAATAACATTTAGGTTTGGAACAGCAACCATTTATGGCCATCTATAAAGGCTGTGTAGCAGTAAGTGCATTAAGGCAGCTATGGGAATGGATGATTAGGAATTTCCTGTGGAAGTAACCTTTTTATTTTCCACAGTAAGAATTCCCACTCAGCCACTATGACATTGTTTGGAATCTAGAAAGTTTCCTGCACAGGTGCCCCGTGACCACTGGAAGGAACTGCAGAAATGTTTGTGCAGCAAAAAGCACACAAACACGTTCTGTCAATAACACAAAATCACAATTAAAACAGTGTTTCACTATACTGATGAAGCCACATGGCTCAGTGGCCATGAAACAGTTACCTAAGAACTGAATCTGGAGTTTACCACTAATTCGTTGTGCAAGCACCATTAAGTCATTTCACTACGTGCACCTCTGGGTTCTTACCAGCTATTAGCTCCATTTACACGCTTGACTACCACTAACCCACAAATCAATATAGGGTTTTGAGGGGTTTTTTTGGCAGCTTTTGTGTTTTCATAGGCCCTCATAACTTGCACTTCCTTTCTCCCATAATGTCAAAAATACCTTGAGTTGTTTCCACGAAGTACCTCCCAGTAAAAAGAGACACAAAATTTGCTGCGGTTGTAAATTGCAAGTATGAGTGAAGGGCAGCAGTCCTACAGTGGCATCAATTTCATCACAGCAGCCTAAATAGTAACACCTATGCAAATAAGTGTAAATTGTCATATCTGATAGGTTTTCCCTTCTCAGACAGTAGAACTTACTCTGTTGCAGTAATAATATTGCCTCAACATTTGTCTTTTCCATTGTTTTTCAAATTACTGCAATAAATAAGATTTTATTTTTACTTTACAAAGGAGGTCATATATAACACAGCTGTAAGATCTGCTGTCCCAGCGAGTTATCACAGATTTGCAAACCATTTGCTACTGCAGTTTGGTTTCCCTGTGTTACAGTGGTGTTATAGTTCTGGTACTTGATTCCATAAATGTTTAAGAATGCCAGATGCAGCATTTGGACTTCCAGCAAGGACTGGTGAACTGAGGTTTATCGAGCAAATGAAAGGAATTATTGCAGTAAGATTCAAAGTAATAAGCCTAGGATGATCATGTTACTTGGATAAAGAAGTTGAGCCACTTCTGATGTACAGCTCCAAACCCCAGGGCCTGCACTCCTTTAGGTAGAAAATATCCTTTTTGTTGTGTCATTCTTTGATAAACCATGACACATTTCATAATACAGAAACTAGGTCTGGTGTCATTACTATATATATGTATGTGGGTCTATTTAGCCTAGACTGGGACTGGGGAAGAGAAGGCTCAAGTTAAAGGGAGGATTGGATCTCATCCATGTATTCATACACTAGAACGGAAGCTACAAAGGTGCTGGAGCATGTCCAGAGAAGGGCAACAAGGCTCATGAAAGTATTAGAAAACATGTCTTATGAGGAACATCTGAGGGAGCTGTGTTTGTTTAGTCTCAAGAAGAGGAGGCTTAGGGGCGACCTCATCACTCTCTACAACTACCTGAGGACTCGATCTCTTCTGCTGTGCCTGCAGAGAGAGGATCAGAGGAAACAGTCTTAAGCCGAGACAGGGGAGATTCAGATTAGATATAAGAAAAAACATTTTCACTGTTAGGGTGGTCAGGTTGTTCAGGGAGGTGGTGGAGATATCATCCCTGGAGATACCTGGATCTGCTGCTGGGTGATATTGTTTAGTGGTTTAGGGGTTACAGTGGTAGTGGTTGATGATTGGACTTGATGATCTCAAAGGTCTCTTCCAACCCTGATGATTCAATTCTAAAGCAAAGGGAATTGGGATCTTTTCAGTGGTGCCTGGTACCAGGACCAGAAGCAATGGGCACAAACTGAAACACAGGAGGCTCACTGAACATCAGGAAACACTTTACCACTGTGAGCTTGACCTAGCACTGGCACACTTTGCTCAGAGATGTTGTGGAGTCTCCATCCTTGGAGATATTCATGAGTCATCTTGCCACAGTCTTGGGCAACTGGCTCTAGGTGGGCCTGCTAGAGCAGAGGGCTTGGAGCAGATGATCTCCAGGGGTCCCTTTTCACATCAGCTATTCTGTGATTCTTTGAACTGTCAGACTCAGAGGGGTTTGATCAGTGGCACAAAGTCTAGATGGAGGCAAGTTACCCAGGGGCTGATACTGAATCCAATACTGTTCAACCACTTCATTAATAATCTGGATTATGGGACAGTGTATCCTCAGCAGGTGTTCATATGATATAAAACTAGGGGAATTGGTTTTATAAGATTGCACAAGACCATTGTGCTACCATTCAGAGGCACCTCATCAGGCTGGAGAAGCAGAGAAGAACCCGTGAAGTTCAACAAGAGGGAATGTGAAGTCCTGCACCATAAGCAGAAGCATAACTCGATGCATCAGCAAGCACTGGCAGCCAACGAGTAAAAAGCAGGTTTGTAGGGAAGGACCTGGAGTTCTGAGGGACAACATTAATATGAGCCAACAATGTGCTATAAGTCCCATTGATAAGACCAGCACAGAGCAGTTGAAAAATGTAGGAAGAAGGAAGCAGCAAAATAAAAGAAGTAAGAGCAGCAAATGGAAACTGCTACACACTGATCCGAAGTGCCTGTGACACCCATCAATTTACAAAAGCGACTGGAAGTAACCCTCAGCCATAACAAGGGGAGTGAAGACAAGGAAAATGGAAGAAAAGGTATCTGGAGTGAAACTGAGTCTTGGGAAAGGGAAAGAAGGTGTTTTCCCCAAGTCTTTCAATGTTTGTCTCCTTTCTAAATACCCAAATCAGTAACTAAATGTTTATGTCAATTGGCAGTTAATTCTCGCACTGGAGTCTGTCCTGCACTTTGACTCTGCACAGCCATCACCTACCACCGTGCAAGCCTGCCCTTGGCATTTCTACCTACGTGCATACACACAGCACCTACCCCCAGAGACTTAGGAGTCTCACCACACTGTTTTTACAGACCCTCAAAACTTCCCTTGATTTGCACCCAAACTGCACCAGCATCCCAACAATAACAAATCCACTGCAAGCCAGCAGGGCCCTTGATATCAAACACTATCCAAGTGCACGAGTCTCTCTAGTCAGAAAACATTTTCCTCATGTTGGGTTATTACATGTGGAATTCAGGTTGTTATTCAAGTGGTTAAAAGTTGCTTTCTTATCTCGGTCTTGTTTCAATCCAGTGCTGCCATGGCAGCTTGTGTGGCCCATCCTGCATTTAGCTCTATAGAGCTGGAGCAAGGATATTGCTACAGATTAGAGCTTCTTCACTGTCCTGATCATCCCTGTTTTCTCAATCACCCACAAAAGAAAGCAGAATCAATAAGATGACACTTGCAAACCACCAAAACCTAAATATACTTGCTCTGATTTTCACTTAGAATTTAAGCATGTTAAATGCAGCACTTCTGCAACCCAAAGCCTACAGCTTCTGCTCAGGTTTTGTCACAGTATCTCAAAAACTAAATACAAGACAATTATCTGATGTGTGATTTAAAATATGTCACCCAACTGGACAATCCCCCAATCAAAAGTAACCAGAGAAAAAAAATTTTCTGAAGCAACTTTATGGTGAAAGCAATCATCAATCTTTAGAATAAAGTCTGTCTGGTATTTTCCCCTAAAATTGCATGTGCATAATAAGAACAGCTGTGTTGAGGATTTAAAGAACAAAAATATGTGTAGGAAATAACCCATTCCACACAAAAAAATCTATTATGTATATTGCAGGAAATCAGTAATCTGATCTAAATCAATTAGAAACTACACAGCAGTGACTGGAATAAGGAAAGGTCTGAAACGCAAAATGCTGACTTCACTGCTTGAAGAAGGGCAGTTAGTTACTTCAGTGAGCTCGGGATACCTGAGGCAAGACAGAATTTCATCCAATTTTATTTCTTGTTGGAGGTAAAAAAAGACATCAAAAGTCTTCTGCCAGGGATCAGATGTGTGGACAGGGTCCTGAGCAGCTGGCTCTGGGTGTCCCTGCCCAAGCAGAGGGTCTGGACCTGAGGACCTCCAGAGGTCCCTTCCCACCTCAGCCATTCTTTGATTCTGTGGGATTGCTTCCCTACAAACTCACAATGATGAACAACCCATTTAAGTCTTTAAAAATTCATAGACAGCAACCTCTGGTTAAGAGCATCAAAACATGTATTTTCTGTCAAATATGAATACAAAGACATATGTACTTTCTCAGGGCCCTGAGGGCACTTACCAGCCTTAACAGCCCTGCCCTGACTACCTGATGCTCCCCCCACCCTGCCCACAGCCCAGACCCCATGTCAGCCCCTAGGACCCTCAGCCCCTGCCCCAGAGGCACGACAGCAGGGCTGGACTCCAGCTCTCCATGCCCTGCCTGGCCATGGGCTCTGCAGAGCCAGGTCCAGCCGTTCACTGACATCCAGTCTGGCCTCTGCCTGGCCCCATTGCCATGGCACTAACTAACTATGTCTGACTCTTCATCTCCTCCCCAGGCCTGATTCTGACTCCCAGCTGCAGACCAATGTCCTGTCACGATTTTCCTTCCTGTCAGACACCGGACCCAGCTGCAGACTCTCCCTCCATCGGCTTCTGTACTTTTGTTCCTATATTATCAAAACAACGGTGATGCTGCCATTGCAATGTATTCTTCATGTGTAGGTCCACATTTTCCTGCAAAGAAATTGCTTCTGCCTTTTTATGCTGCCCTAAGTAATCCGTGTGTTCTTGAGAGCAGTAGTGCAGATCACAGCAATCAGTGGAGCTTAAATGAACAACAAGGTGGGAGAGACTGCTTGAGCTGAAAGGTTCGTTCTGTGACTGCTTGTCTCCCAAAGCTTTCTTGCTTTAAAGTGAGAATTTCTTTATCACCTATCTCCCAGCCTAAATTTATGTGAAGGCTCTACTTTGCTGTTAACTGTATTTTGTCTTCTAAAAAGTACTTTTTTTATTTATTTCATAATTGTTACTTCCCCTACTACTCATATGTTTGCTAAAAGTGGCAAGTTTCCCACTCTAAAGATGTAAATGGACCTTGTATTTATAAACAAAGGCAAATGTGTTACTTGACAAATCAAGATTTTTCCATTATGCACCACACAGCCATCATGTGTACTACTACTGTTCTCATGCATAGAAAATGGGAGAAAACAAGAATATCACTTCATACAGACACAGTTCATCCTCCAGATCCCAATTTTTAATTTAAATAATTAATTTTAAAAAATTATTAAAATCATACTAAAGAAAGAAACATGCAACCTCTGATTCAATATTTGTGCAACCTACTCAACCATGATTCTTTCAAGTCCGTAGGGACCCAGACACACAACTCTTAGAATCATAGAATCATAGAATCTAGGTAGGAAAAAACCTTTAAGATCATCGAGTCCAATCATTGCCTTAGCACTGCCAAGTTCACCACTAAACCATGTCCCTAGGTGCCACATTTACACATCTTTTAAATGCCTCCAGGAATGGTGATTCCAGTGCTCGACAACCCTTTCAGTGAAGAATTTTTTCCTAATATCCAATCTAAACATCCCCTAGTGCAACTCGAGGCCGTTTCCTCTTGTCCTGTTTCTTGTGAGTTGGGAGGAGAGACCAACCACCACCTCTCTACAACCTCCTTTCAGGTAGTTGTAGAGGACCATAAGGTCCCCCCTGGTGAGCCTCTGAACACCCCCAGCTCCCTCAGCCACTCCTCGTAAAAATCATGCTCCAAACCCTTCACCAGCTTTGTTGCCCTTCTCTGGACATGTCTCAGCACCTCAATGTCTTTCCTGCAGTGAGGGGCCCAGAACTGAACACAGGATTTGAGGTATAACCTCACCAGTGCTGAGTACAGGGGAACACTGCGCTGTTCCTGCTGGCCACACTGTTCTTGATACAAGCCAGGATGCCACTGGCCCTTTGGCCCCCTGGGCACACTGCTGGCTCACGCTCAGCCGGCTGTCAATCAGCACACCCAGATCCTTTTCCACTAGGCATCTTTCCAGACACTGTTCCCTAAGTCTGTAGCACTGCATGGGGTTGTTTTAACCCCAGAGCAGGACCTGGCAATTGGCCTTGTTGAATCGCACACCATTGGCTTTGGCCCATCAGTGCAATCTCCCCAACACTGAGCCCTGGGAAACACCAGTCATGACCAGCTGCCAGATGGGTGTAACTCCATTCCCCACCACTCTCTGGGCTCAGCCATCCAACCATTTTTTTACCTAGTAAACAGTGCACCCATCTAAGCCCTGAGAAGGCAGGAGAAATGCTGTGGGAGACAGCTTTACTGATTTCCACGTAGATAACATGCACGGCCTTTCTCTCATCCACCTTGTCATAGAAGGAAATCAGGTTTGTCAAGCAGGACCTGCCTTTCCCAAACCCATGCTATCCGGGCCTGATTCCCTGGTTGTCCTGCACAAGCACATGCATGATGACTGTGGAATGATGAATAGAGTTAAACTTAGAAAGAATTCAGAATTTTAAGGTAAAAAACAGCTGCAACTCCCTGGATGGACTGAGGTCGACATGCTCTGCAGTACAATGATAAACATCTGCTCAGAGAAACAGAACGGAGCGTGGAGCAAAGTGGAGTCTACGTGGCCTCCCTCCATTCTAATCCCAGCAACATGGGAGAACACTGTGGTACTGAGACCATACAGTACTGTCTGATAAGGGAGAATCAAGATGTTCTGCTGCTGAAGCCAATAACCATGTTAAACACCCTCCTCAGGTGCCGCCACCTCCCCCCCCCATTAAATACAGCAGTCAGAAATAAAAGGTATTTATGATGAGAGCTGCTCAAACTCCACCGAAACATAAAGAAAGTAGTACAAAAGTAAGTCTGGGATAGAGGGAAAGTGGGAGAGGACCTCCACTGAAACTGCTGGAACCAGTCAACGGGCTGAGTCCATCTTTTCCCGCCCCCAGAGGATCGCCTTGGGTAAGGAATATGCTCTATGAGCATTAAGTGCTGCTTTTAGAACTAGAACTTTTGTTTATGCTTACCCCGTAGCATATTAGCAGGTTGCTTTGTATTAGAGCTTGTGCTTGCTTAATATATGTATCAGTAGATTGCTTTAAAACTTATTTTTGTAGCAGACACTATCACTGACAACCTTCGAACCTTATTATTCTGTCTCAAATTGTATTAATAAAAAGTGTTATTCCGTAAACTGTTAAAGTGAATCTTTGCAGTAGCCGACAGCGGATAACACCTTGGCAGGACTTGCTGAGGGGTCTTGGCTGTGTTGAAGGGAGGTCGAGGTATCCTTTGATCTTGTGAATCTGTTGGTAAAGGGTCTCCCTATGAAATGATGACGGACTGTCGGACACCGGGGTCTCAACTCTCCCAGGGATACCGACAAGAAAATTCTAAATTCCCACTTTTCACATGACAGTGACACTCAAGATGGTCTTCTCCATGACCTTTCCTGGCACTGAGGTCATGCTGGCAAGCCTGTATTTCCCTGGATCATCCTTCTGGCTGTTCTTGTTGACAAGCATCACATTTGCTAACCTTAAGTCACAGGAGACCTTCCCAGTTAACCAGAATTGCTAATAAATGATGGAAAGTGGCTCTGTGAGCACCTCTTTTGGTACTGTTGGGTGGATCCCATCCAGCCCCATAGACTTGTACATGTCTAAGTGGTGTAGCAGATCACCCGGATTATGAGGGCGTCATTCTACTCTATAAACTCAGGGAGTTGGATACCCCCAGAACAACTGGTCTTGCTACTAAGGACTGAGGCTAAGAAGGCATAAAATACCTCAGTCTTTACCTCAGTCTTTTCCTTATCCTTTGTCACTATGTCTCCCCCCACATCCAATAAAGGATGGAGATTCTCCTTAGCCCTCCCTTTGTTGCTAATGTATATTAACAAGAACCATGAAGTAAACAAGAGTGCTTGTATGCATATCATTCATCCAGCTATCACCATATGTGTAAGTACTTTCCTAAATACATCCTTGAATGCGTAGTTAGCATCACCAGAATTAAATTTTAAGCATTTCTCTAAGTCTTTAAATTCACTACCTTCAGAACAATGAATTGACAATATATACCTTGTGTGAGCATAACTGCAGAATATTTATTAAAATTAGTAATTGGGGGCTTTTTAGGCATTGACAAGATAAATTTTTGCAGCCATGTCAGAGATTGGCCATGAATCTTACCTTTTTAAGTCACATTTACATATCCTGAGGATATTTCTAGGGAAGAAGTAAAATTCAACTCCAGCATTAAACTGCGTTATGTAATTTAAAACCATATGAATTGGTCTATATGGTAATGTTATAAAGTGTGATCCATATTATCACAGTTAACACAGAATATGCTCATTATTCATTTGATGGATCTTTTTTTTTTTTTTGTCTGGATTTGCACTGTGTATGGAGATGAATATATTTCCTTCCACAGAATCGCAGAACGGCTGAGGTGGGAAGAGATCTCTGGAGTTCATCTGGTCCAACATACCCACTGACGCAGGGCCCCCTCAAGCTAGTTACCCAAGACCATGCCCAGGTAGCTTTTGAATATCTCCAAGGATGTTGATTCCACACAAACTCCTTGGACAACCTGTGCCACTGCTTGGTCAGCCTCACAGTAAGAAAATTTTCATATAGTGAGTAACAGAAGAGATTCTCTCTAACTGGGTACTGTTCTGCCACTATACAGCCTATTCTTTTATTTATTTGCCCTGGTCATTTATCAGCTAACTGGCAAACAGCACTTCTGATAATGCAATTAATTTTATGCTTATTGAAAGATTTAAATATGAATCCTTTGTATGCAAAAAATCTTGGAAAAAAAGCAGCTCAGAGTTTCTAATGTGACACCAGAGAGTGATAAAAGAGTAGCTCTGAAGCAGAAATTGTAATGATCATCAGCATGGTTCACAAACCTAAAAATACATGAGAACTATGAAGAATGTTCATGAGGAACATTTGAGTAAATCACAGAACAAGTTGAATCATTTTGTAGGACACAACTGAAGGAACAAGAGCTCGTTGATATGCCACTGGAAAATATATTTTAAATGTAGTCAGTTCACTGACAATATTCTAATATTGTTGTAGCAACTGTAATTAGGACAGAATAACATTTAAGGTCATCTTAAATACTAAAAACAAGGGAAGTGTTAATGGTGCCCCTCTCTGGTCATTAGCTATGTATAAGATTCTGTTTGATCAAATTTTTCTTAGCTTCCAGGCTGATTTACATGTGTAGGAACTTAACCCACAACATTTTAGATATCAATCATCATAGCTCTTCAAAATGTATTTTAACATCATTTGATTTCCCAGTAGAGAAACAGACTTATGCAGTGTATTTATAGATCTTCCAGTGCTGTCTAGTCTGGGAAATGAACCATGTATTTCAAAAATATATTTGTTTTGGTTATATTTCCAAATCGATTACTAAAACATTTTAAATACCTAAATAACAATAAGTATATTTTTACATTTTCCGCAAAAAAAACAACCTCTCTGAATTGTGTGGATAGATGCAAATTGATTGCACCAACAGCTCAAGAGCAAGTAAGAACAGATATGCAAATAAGAAATTAAAACTGCTAAAATGTCATTTGCATATTCACCAAAGAGTATGGATTTTTGTCTGTGATATTGAATTAAGTTTTTAAGTCCACACTTGTCCTCACAACAAAAATGCAAAATTAAAGCATGAGCCCACATCCTTTTCTCTAGTTTATTTTCTTTTTTAAATAAGTGGACCATAGAGCCCTTATTAAGCATGGAAATGCGTGGTAGCTGCAGTGTTGATGGCTCTGTCAGCTTTTACAGGGTGTACTGGATCTAGCTGGCATTGAGTTAATTTTCATC